>NC_059344.1:30802570-30895070 GCF_019703515.2 Myxocyprinus asiaticus | reverse complement strand
GATATTGCGATTATGCTAATAATCAGAGTAATGATAATCACAGTAAGATATGTGGAGTAACTCCTATTTTAATCTCATTATACTGGCATGTAAACGCTTTAATCATATTTCTCTGATCCACTCTGACTAAAGAGCACCTGCGCCAGTGCTGCAGACGGATCTGATGATGTTACGCTCAAGCACAAGTTCAAAAACATCACGAACAAAAGCTGCACTTACTTCTCGGCTTCATGTGAAACGGCAGTTTCTTGCATTGTTTTCCATCAGTGGTGCTCCCGAACTGCAGAATCTACAACCCCACGGCAAAAGAAAACATATTTTCCCATGTTATAAATGTCCGTTTGCAGTCTAAATTGAATTTTGGTGAGATAAAAAGACTGTATACCGCAAAACAATGGCAAATACGTTTTTCAAATGAGTTTGTCCTCACGGGCGGAACACAACATGCAGCACGTGTATAACGATTCACAAACAAGTGACTCTTATGAACCGATTCTTTTTAGTGAAACAAAACAGACATAGCAACTAGTGTAATCCGACAAACAAATGACTCTTATGAACCGATTCTTTTAGTGAAACAAAACAGACACAGCATCCAGTGTAGTCGAAAATGACTCTTATTAACCGGTTCTTTTAATAAATAGTTCAAAAGGACTCAAAAACTGACTGACTAATTTTCCTTATGCCAAGCTGTATTTAAAGATACATATTTGCAACAAGATGTTTTTGTAATATTATTTTATAAAAAAGCATTAAAACATCATATTTCTCAGTGAATAATCAGAGTAATGGCAAGTAACATGAAAACTGGATTGAAGAGGTTTTCCCAAATCATGTAAAAATCTTAATCTAATTATTCCTTATACTCTAATTATTGCAGTAATTAGAGTATTGGTGTAGATGTAAACGTAGCCAGTGTCTTTACAGTTCAGTTACAGTACATACAGTTTCATAGTACTATAATTGTGGTTTGGAATACTAATACTAGTCATATATAATCAAAGTCTATGAATGGAACGCTTCATGAATCACAGCAACAACAATACATCGCGGCTTTCCTCACAAGAGCGAACATTTGGGGACACACACACACCAGGCGCATGTGGCAGTGGACTCAACGTGCTGAAGCAACGCATATACAGCAGGCGAGTGTTTCAAACAGCTAAACAGAGCTCAGCTAAATGGAACACAATGCAGCGTCTACAAACTGAACTTCAATTTAACATGCATATTAAAAATGCAATGGTTATGGTGTCTCCTGTTATTTGAAAATAGATGGTTCAGACAGTCACTAAAAAAACTGGTACGTGCTTACTAAGGTTACTACGGTAACCTGAGGGAAGAACAGACAGACATGCGTTGGGCACATTCTTTCAGAGTTGGACAGCGAATCTTCACATAATGATGAAATATGATGCATTACATTTTGACTCTTTTGTATGTTTTGCAACATATTATTTTATAACAGCCTAAAATAATGAATAGACGATACACTGGAACACCAAGGCACAATGCAGCAGCCATAGACGTTTGTCAGACATGTAATTATATATACAGTTATGAACATATAATTGTCCCTCGAGTACTCGACAAGTACTCAAGTAATTAGTCCGAGTACTCGAGTAGACAAAATTACCAAAATGCTCATCCCTAGTATAAAAGGAGAAGGCACAGAAAACAGATCGTTTTAGACATAGGGCCAGAGACAGGGTGGAAAAAGGTCATTTAAACTATACTATGACTGTTTTTTTGTGCAACCTCAAAGAATAATAATAAAGTTAAAAAAACAACAATGCCTGGCCCCTTTAAAACAGACAGCAAAGGGAGTCCACTCAGCCCATTCTGGGTATGTCCCATCTGCTCTGTTGTGTTTGACTTGAGTCAGTCACTTGTTAGATTTATTGTTACTGTCACACCCTTAATTGCTACAACAGCGGTGTCTGTGTAATCGCCTGCCACAAGTAAATAGATATAATATATACAAAAAAAGGATTACAGGGACATTAACTTCCTTTGGCTTATTGTCCTCTGCAAAATATTAAGGATTTGCACTTACTGTGCATATAACAAATTAAAACTGTAGCCTTTAGTCACCAATCACTTTATGAATTACAACTTACAGTAATGTTGTCATAATGTCTTACCAGTTGTTATAGGGTATGAACTTTGAATGGACAGTTTCCATACTTTTTCTGTTATGTGTAAAAAAATATACAATTATTTGAAGTCTAAAATTTATCATAAATAGATCCTGTATGATAAATAAACTATTTAATTGTTCCTCTTGTTTTGGCTCTACAAAATATAGGCCTATTGAATTCCTGATGTTCAGTTAAAATATATACATTTTGGAACTTGAGAGGGGAGAAATGTCCCTTAAATGGATAGTTCACCCAAATGTGAAAATGCTCTCATAATTTACTCACCCTCATGCCATCCAAGATGTGTTTGACTGTCTTTCTTCAGCAGAACACAAATTAAGATTTTCAGAAGAATATTTATGCTCTGTAGGTCCATAAAATGCAAGTGAATAGGTGCCACATTTTTGAAGCTCCAAAAAGCACATATAACCATCATAAAAATAATTCATATGATTCCAGTGGTCTAATTAACGTCTTCTGAAGCGAAACGCTAGGTGTTGGTAAGAAACAGGTCAATATTATTTTTACTAAAATTGTTCACTTCCGGCCAGCTTGTTGAGTAGGGTGGAGTTCAAACTGCCTCTCGCGTGACGTAAGCACAAAAGTTGACGTATCCAAATGAGGCATGTGTGTATGGTTATCTATGCTCCTCTGTTTTAAACATTACTGTGCTTCCATTTTTTTCTGTATTTTACGTGTCAGTTCTCGCATGAACTTGCCAATGCACTTGACCTCGACCCTCGTTAATTTTATTTGTAAAAAAAGTTTTAAATATAGATCTATTTCTTACACACACCTAGCATTCAGCTTCAGAAGACATTAATTAATCTACTGGAGTCGTATGGATTTCTGTTATGATGGCTATATGTGTTTTCTGGAGCTTAAAAAATTTGGAACCCATTCACTTTTTGAATGGACCTACAGAGCTGAAATATTCTTCTAAAAATCTTCATTTGTGTTCTGAAGAAGAAAGAAAGTCATACACATCTGGGATGGCATGAGGGTGATTAAATGATGAGGGAATATTCATTTTTGGGTGAACTAATCCTTCAATCATGGCTCATCCAAGTTATTGTTCCTCCATACACCCCCAATCAGTTGTAAATTTGTCTTTTAAGAGGAATGTATGTTAACTCAGATATTCCTAAACTTGCTGTAAAATGTAATGTAAAACTGCACTTTACTGAGAATGAGTTGTTTAAAGTGAAAGCTTCTCCATGCACCCTCATTTCAGAACCTCTCCCTTTGGCTGGTCTTCTATTTACTCAGTTGCTAAGCAGTGGGCTGCTTGAGCTCTGGAATGGACCTATCTGGCTTTTTAAGAGAGTGAGAATGTCAGAAAGAGAAGATGTGGAAGGAACGCTTTCTCTCACACTTTTACCCTTTCTGGAAAAGCCCTTGTTGTGCCCCTTTGGAGAAGAAGAATGTTCTTTACACAGAAATTGTTTATAGACCTTATCACAGAACATGAGCGTCACTGGATATTATGTGAAGAGGTCCATAAACAATTTCTGAGTAACAAGTAAAATACTTTGAATACTGCTGTTTGAAAACTTGTCAAATACTTTCTCCTATCCCAGCTTAATATTCAGAGAACTAGTACCAGAATGCCAATTGTAGGTTGACATTTTGGTTCTGTGTCATGTTATCAAAACTTACTCTGTATATTTGAGCATTCCGACAAGCCCGACACTGCAAAATTCAGTATGTCTACTAAAACAATAACTCATCTCTGTAAAATATCAAGTTAACATTGTTAAGATTTTTGCTAAATCAGACTAACAAACCTAGATAATGCGATTAGAGCTCAGCTTCATCCAGCATGTATAAACATTAATAAGACCACAAATGGAATTGACTTGCATGCATGCTCTGAAAACAGGTGACTCACAACTTGAATTGAACCTGACTTATCTGTCATCCATCCTTCAAATATTTGATTACATATTATATCATGTATACTTAGATAGAAAGAATGCACAGCTCAGTTATGGAAAAACGTCATGGTTACTTGTGTAACCTCCATTCCCTGATGGAGGGAACGAGACGTTGTGTCGATGTAGTGACACTAGGGGTCACTCTTGGGAGCCCGAGACACCTCTGGTCTTTGATAAAAGGCCAATGAAAATTGGCAAGTGGTATTTGCATGCCACTCCCCCGGACATACGGGTATAAAAGGAGCTGGTGTGCAACCACTCATTTAGGTTTTATGCTGAGGAGCCGATATAAGGTCCGGTCATTTCAGCGGGTAGTTCAGCGTTGTGGCAGGAGGGACACAACGTTTCGTTCCCTCCATCAGGGAACGGAGGTTACACAGGTAACCATGACGTTCCCTATCTGTCACTCACTCGACGTTGTGTCGATGTAGTGACACTAGGGGTCCCTATACGAAACGCCACAATTGGCTGAACTGTGTTACGTGAACTGGCAGTGTGTGGTGGGCAGACTACTGTGTGCCTCATAGCCAGCACACCAGGTCGACACGTAACCTCCCCCAACATATTTATGAGTGTCGATCGGCCCTTTTTGGGGACAAGTCGACTACCCAAAAGATAGAGACAGGCTTAAACCAGTCATGGCCTCTTTTCCCCTTCTTTTTTTCCACTCCCTAAAAAAGAAGGGGGATTATCCGACTGGGCCGCCAGGTCTAGTCGGGGGGTGTCCCTCCCAAGGGGAAGACATCGCGGAGACCACACCTCACCCAAAGAGAGGGGGGATATTTAAGTGGAAAAATACATCACATGGTCTTTCCAACCATGTGGGGAGTCTTCAAGGTAGATCCTGCCCAATGGGGAAGGAGTTACTACAAACATGGAGACTGGAAGTTTGCCAACAGGGAAACGAATTAGCGGAAGATATATAATCGTATGGGGTTAGCCTTACAGGGAACCGCCACATGCGGAGCACCTACCCCAGAACAGGGTTCTTAGCGCGTGTATTGGGCCGGCAGTGAGTCTCTCCGAAAACTCGACTGCCACAGGGCCCGGAGGAAGTCAACCAGGGAACAAAGTTTGTGAACACTATTGGGAATTAATGGCGCACGTCTTCAGCTCCAAGGGAGGTGGAAAGCGCTATGTGCAAGCGATACACCCGGCCAGCTATCCCGGGCTTATCTGCTTGTGTTGCGTGCCACTACCTGGGACAAAACCGGTTCCACCCGGAGGTTGTAAAACCTTGCACAGGTGTTGAGTGTTGCCCAGCCCGCTGCTCTGCAAATGTCTGTTAGAGAGGCACCCCTGGCCAGGGCCCAGGGAGCCGCTACACCCCTGGTAGAATGGGCTTGTAGCCCTACAGGGGGCGGCATGTCCTAGGCGACATATGCCATAGTTATGGCATCAAGGAGCCAGTGGGCAATCCTCTGCTTGGAGACAGCGCTTCCTTTCCGCTGTGCACCAAAGCAGACAAAGAGCTGCTCAGAGATTCTAAAGCTCTGCGTGCAATCCAAATAGATGCGTAAAGCGTGCACCGGACACAGCGACGAGAGGGCTGGGTCTGCCTCCTCCTGGGGCAGCGCTTGCAGGTTCACCACCTGGTCCCTAAAGGGGTGGTGGGAACCTTGGGCCATAGCCCGGTCAGGGTCTCAGGATCAAGTGAGAGTAACCTGGACCGAACTCCAGGCACATTTCGCTGACAGAGAACGCTTGCAGGTCACCTACCCTCTTGATGGAAGTGAGCGCAGTCAGGAGGGCAGTCTTCAAGGAGAGTGCCTTAAGCTCGGCTGACTGCAAAGGCTCAAAGGGGGCTCTCTGTAGACCCTGAAGAACTACAGAGAGGTCCGATGGAGGGATTCAGCCTCCTGGCACCTCTTAGGAACCTGATGATCAGGTCGTGCTTCCCTAAGGACTTACCGTCGACTGCGTCGTGGTGTGCTGCTATGGTGGCAACGCACACCTTCAAAGTGGAAGGGGACAGCCTCCCTTCCAACCTCTCCTGCAGGAAGGAAAGCACTGATCTGACTGCGCATCTCTGGGGGTCTTCCCGACGGGAAGAACACCACTTAGCGAACAGACGCCACTTAAAAGGCATACACCTGCCTGCCAAATAGAGTGGTGGACGGTGGTCATGATGACGGCCGTGCACACCGGATACGTGACCCAGGGAACAAGGAAACCGCTCTTGCTGAGCTCTTGAGTACTGCAGCCACTTGGGCATGCAGCGCAATTAAATGCAAAAGGTAACAAAAAGATGGAAATCTGCTTACCAGCTCCAGAGCAGCAGGTTTCGTTGTCCCTGGGTCGCCCGTCTCAAGGGCGCTTTGAAGCCTTTCACGGGTTCTGGGTGGCCGCGAGACGGGTGGCGTCTGCTTCCTGCGGTGGGCTCCACGCCAGGGCCGGGCCGAAGGGGGACGCCCTTGGTGATGAGTAGACGGGGTGCGGGATCTTGAGCCGCGCCGGGGCAGGATATACCGGCTAGCATCCATCTACTGCTCTACCATTGAAAACTGCTGTGCAAAGTCCTCGACAGTGTCGCCGAATAGGTCCGCCTGGGAAATGGGGGCAGCAAGGAATCGTGTCTTGTCTGCCTCACCCATCTCGACCAGGTTGAGCCAAAAGTGCCGCTCCTGGACCACTAGTGTGGCCATCGTCCGCCCGAGAGACCGCACCGTGACCTCCGTCGCTCGGAGAGCGAGGTCGGTCGCCGAGCGCAGTTCCTGCATCAATCCTGGGGCGGAACTACCCTCGTGCAGTTCCTTTAGCCCCTTGGTGGACTTGCAGGAGAGCCATGGCGTGCAGGGCAGAGGCGGCTTGTCCAGCGGCACCGTAGGCCTTGGCCGTCAGAGACGACATAAACCTACAGGCCTTGGACGGGGGCTTTGGGCACCCGTGCCAGGTGGCGGCGCTCTGCGGGCATAGGTGCACCGCAAGCGCCTTTATCCACCTGGGGATTGCTGAATAGCCCTTGGCCGCCCCACCATCGAGGGTAGTGAGGGGAGCCTCTGGGGTGGCTTTACAAAGGCGAGCCGCGACCGCAACGTTGCCATGGACATATCATCGCAATGAGAACATGACCATCCATGAACACTGTCTCCGCATGAGCAGTGCCCAGACACGAAAGACAGTGATCGTGACCATCAGAAGGCGGGAGAATAACGAGCGCAACCAGAAATAACACACAATCGGAAAAGCATCTTTAAAAAGACACGTCTTTAAAAAGACGTTCCGTGTGTGCCGCTCTTTTAGTGAAATATACTCTTTTAGAGAAATATACTCATTTATTTCTGCTGAAGCGCCCAGGGGCATTCTCTGCAATGCACCAGTGCAGAGGGGGGAGAAGCCGCTGAAATGCGGCGTCAGATCCAGCAGAGGTGAATGAACGGTAGTATTCAGCTCAGTGAGCATGACCGTTTGGCTCCGAAGAGAAAATCTGAATGAGTGGTTGCATACCAGCTCCTTTTATACCCGTATGTCCAGGGGAGTGGCATGCAAATACCACTCGCCAATTTTCATTGGCCTTTTATCAAAGACCAGAGGTGTCTCGGGCTCCCAAGAGTGACCCCTAGTGTCACTACATCGACACAACGTCGAGTGAGTGACAGATAGGGAACCTGCTGTAGCTCAATTACGTATAGCTGTGCATGTCAAAATACAGAGTGGCTCAACTAGATAATCTGTTTTATCGAACAATTTGCAGACAGGGAGAGTGTTCTGGTAACATGTTTAAAACTATTCTTTTTGCAGTAGCGTTTGGGGACAGTCATGGCACCAGGGACTAAAAACAGTTCAAGGAACGAAAACAAATGACATTTTTTAGCAGAACATAACCGAAAACCGGAACAAAGTGATTTTCAATTGTTCTGGAGTTAAATTTTTTATTTTTTTTTAATGCTGGTAACCGGTTAATTTTGTTCTTATAATTTTTTCATGAGGCCAGAGGGTTTATCACAGAAAATATTTGGAACTACACCACTTCATGTTGCCCGAAAAAATAAAACGTGCTTTGATCCTGAAGGAATTTTGTTTTAACCAGTTACCATTTGGAAAGGAGGCTGCGGAACTTCTGAACCGGAACAAAAAATACAGTTTTTGCTTAGAACGAACCGAAATGAAAAACATTTCATTTTTAGTCCCTGCGTGGCACAGAAATTACACACTTTACCTTTAAGTAGTTTTCGCAAAGAATTAAAATATTCAAGAATTACAGATATTTGGAAAAAATATACTGTATAGATTTTATTTCAGTGGCTATGTATGTTCAGAAACCTCCATCTTGACTTTGCCAGTAAGAGAAGTGGCTGTGATTTCTTTTTTTACACTAACAGTTGTGAAAGACCAGTAACAGTGTAAAAACTAGAAAGAAAAGAAAGTCCCTAATGTTCCCCTTGTGATCCTTTATGGGGGGTATGGTGTGTAAGAATGGCACTAACGAATCTCTTTTGGTTTGACCAGGAGTGAATAGCTTTAGCGGTGTAGATGTAGAACTGGTGTGTGTGTGAATTGGTCGATTCTAGAATGGAAAGATTTTAGAAAATGAGAGAAAAGAGAAAGGAAGCAAGGAAGTTGGAGTCCGTTGTTTTCTCAGTCAGAGCTGAGAGCTCTGCCTATCCCAGCATTTTCGCTTATGATCTCTGCCTCACATTCCCATTACTCTTCCCTGTGATGTTTAGCTGGATCTTCTTACGTCTAACAGCACCCACCAGGTTCTTGGCGGTCTTCTGTCCTCTTGTTCTGCACTCTGCATTCCTCCACAGAGCCTACGCATTCCTGACGAGTTCCAGCTGCTCTCGCAGGGCCCAGCTCTTGTCTGAATCGACAGTGATTTAGCTGTAAATAAAGCCATATAAACAAAGCCAAATAAACCCCTTCTGCTTGTCACGCACCCCTTCCCCTCCACCACCACCAAAACCTTCCCACTCCTCATCCCCTCACCCATACAATACTGCACATTGTAGCGCTACTTTAATGGTCATCTCAACTGCCTACGCCCTCTTTGCTTTTCCTTTTTTTCTATCCCTCCCTCCCCCCATCCACAAGAGTCTATGAACACCCTCTCTTGTGAATATGTCGTGTGTTTACTGGCCTCACTCAACTTGAATGCTCATCAGTGTGATCCATATAAAAAGAAAAGAGGTTTGAACTATGCTGTATGCCTCTGTGGAGTACAGTGATGTTTTGATATTCTTAACCCTCAGCACTGTGGGCCTCTAGATGGGGTCTGTTACAAGATCCCTTCCTCCCCCCGACTCACAGAATGTGTATTTTTCTTTCTTTAATGGAAAGTAAGCAGATGACACGGCTTTGAGGCAGATAGCGACCCAGTGATGCTGACAAAATGCACCCACACATCGCTTTAAAAATCGAGAGGAAAAAGGAAGTTGTATCTACAGTAAATAATGTAAATGTAAAAAGATTAGACAAATAAGATGTATAAAGATCACAAAAGTCTATAAGTTGTAGTTCCTTTTTTGTGCGCACAGATATAGGTCTCACCCTTAAACTATTCACATTGTGGAGAAACCAAATGTGTTGGAGCCTCATGAGTTATTTTCCACTCTCTATTCTGTTTTTTTTTTTATTATTTTTTTTAGCTGGCTGGTTGTGTAATCTTGGGGGTTTCACTGTGGCTTCGCCATGACACTAAGACAAGCAGTCTTCTGGACCAGAAGTTTGAGGACACAGTAGCACCTAGCACCTTCTACATAAGTAAGAGAATACCCATTTCCTCTTCTCCTTTCATCTATTTTTTCCAGTTCTCATTCCTTCTGTTCTCAGCCTAAGTTCCTATTGTGGTCTCACACAGTGGAATGACTGCAACAAATGGTTTGTAAAGCAAAAATCTAGCACTGATTATTTGAATATATACACAGATCTTTACACAGTATGATCTTAGTGTTCTGAGTTTCTCTTGAGTGGAACAAGTGTTTTCTAATCAGTTCAGAATTTTTCCTTGAGTAAACAGGCACACTGCCACTAACAATAAACACAGCAATATTATACACAGATTCTGCTTGTAAAGCCCAGTCATGCCCAGTAAAATAATATATTCCATCTTTTATGCTCATTTAGAACATAGACACATACAAAACAAAACTGTTTTGATATATTACTATATTGTTCCTGTTTGTTTGTTTAAGTTATTAACAATCCAGTTTTTATTACAGTTATAACCCATTTTCTATTATTAAAGAACTGATGTGAAAACTTGTGTATTTAATTGGAGTTTAGCAAAAATTTATAAGCATAATGAGCCATTTGAAATAAAATAGAGAACTTGTGGTCATTAATATTTAACTCACTTAATTAGCTGTTGAGCAGTGGAGCAGTGAATCCAGCAGTGACACACCAAAATAATTTTTGCAGTCTCACTTGCAGATCTCACAGGTGTGATCAGTTTAACGCATAGTGTGAAAAAAACAACAAACAAACTCTAGTAGGCCTACATATAAGTTGTATACACCTCTTTAGACAGGATAATCTCAATACTCTCAGTGCTCTCTTATACTGTATACAATGTGACTAACAGCAAAGAAGAAATTTTTTTGGGATAACAAAAACAAAAATTTTGTTTCCACAACCGTATTACACACTTAAACTTTACTTTCCAGTGACAGACAACAAGTAAACCTTTTTATAAATCATCAGCTTTGTACAAAAACAGACCTGTTGGCTCCCATGGATTTTGTGAGGTCAGAGGTTGGTATTGAGAACTTTGAATGACCCACAGGTGGACTGTTTTTTTGTGGCGACTATTCAAAGATGTTTTTTCAGGAATGCATTAGCTCTGCTCCTTACAAACATCATCATTCAGTGTAATGGGGAGGGGGAGGATGACAAACTTTTGAATGTTCTTTTGTGCAACATATAATAGTGTATAATAGGGAGTTTTATTTTGTTTGTTTAAGCCTAAAGCCTGTAGTATACTGTCGTTTTAAATGATTAAACATTCAAATTATGTACATAACATCTGCTTAAAGGGTTAGTTAACCAGAAATGAAAATTCTCTCATCATTCACACACCCTCATGCCATCTCAGGTGTGTATGACTTTCTTTCTTCAGCAGAACACATTTGAAGAAAAATAGAAAAATATCTCAGCTCAGTAGGTCCTTAAAATGCAAGTGGATGGTTATCAGACTTTTGAATCTCCAAAAAGGACAGACAGTCAGCATTCATATGGCTTCAGCGGTTAAATTAATGTCTTCTAAAGCAACACGATCGATTCTGGTGCAATAAAAGGGACCTGGGTAGCTCAGTGAGTAAAGACGCTGACTACCACCCCTGGAGTCGTGAGTTCGAATCCAGTGCGTGCTGAGTGACTCCAGCCAGGTTTCCTAAGCAACCAAATTGGCCCAGTTGCTAGGGAGGGTAGAGTCACATGGGGTAACCTCCTTGTGGTCGCCATAATGTGGTTCGCTCTCAGAGGGGCGCGTGGTGAGTTGTGCGTGGATGCCGCGGAGAATAGCGTGAAGCCTCCACACACGCTATGTCCCTGCGGTAACGTGCTCAACAAGCCACGTGATAAGATGCGCCATAAGATGGTCTCAATTGCGGAGGCAACTGAGATTTGTCCTCTGCCACCTGGATTGAGGTGAGTCACTACACCACCATGAGGACTTAGAGTGCATTGGTAATTGGGCATTCCAAATTAGGGAGAAAAGAGGAGTAAAAATAAATAAATATTGGTTGACTGATATATTGGTGATAAATATTCCTGTTTGGCCGATTGTTTCTTGAGGGCTCTGAGAATTGCCTGCTTGCATGTGAAGCATCTGAGACATGTAAACGACCAGTCATGGTTTGTTTTTTTGTTACGTGCCATTGTGTTTCTACATATCAGAGCCGTGGCAGACGCGTTTGAGCTCATAATGTTAAAGTGCTCATCTGTTTTATTCTCCCTCACTCTCCTTAACAGTTCCCTTTAACTTTTAACTGTCTTGTCTAATGACAAAAAGGAAAATATAAATAAAACTAATATCATATACCATCTGCAAATATGCACATATCTTGTTTAAACAGATGTAATAAACCAATCTCACACAACTTCAGCAGATCCAGCATCCTGTGAGCGCTCATTTATTTACCTCTAAAGCACGTATTCTATCAGTCTCTCCTCAGCAGTTCCCTGTCACTTTTAACTTACTTTTCTGATGATAAAAGGCAAATATCAATAAAACTTCTATTATATACCATCTGCAAATATGCAGATATCTCATTTAAACAGATGTAATTCATGAATCTCATGAAAATCTAGCATTTTCTTCCCGTCGAGCGCTCATCTAATATCTTCCTCTGAAGTGCGTATTCTTTCAGCCAGAATCAAAACTTCAGGATCAGGATCAAGAGTTCCTCTGATTCACAAATCATGACAGTCAGTCTGTGACAATCCAAACAGGCGTTCCAGGCCATTTAAACTGTCAGGAGATTGTTGCTCGCCGGATCCGCACGAGCGTGAGAGTGCAACTTCAAAGTAAAAGCGCTTTACGTGTGCTGTAGGTAAATGTCTTATTCACTATGCACTGTATGTACAATTTGTTTGATTCTGTATATTTTGAGAAAATGTGATTGCTAACGTGGACATGCCATGGTTGCTGGACTACTGTGTGTACTGTTATTTCCTTCTTCCTAATATATTAACATTTCTTCATGGGCAAAAAAATTACTAAAATTTGATGACCAAACAGAAATCAGAAGAAACTGCTGTCTACCATTTAAAATGCAATAAAAAATGTTTATATTCTTTTTTACAAAGTTAAAGTTTTGTGTGAAACTGAGCAAATGTAGTGCTAAATAAGAGTTTTAATTTTTTAGCAATTTTATGTTTATGTTATTTACTATATTAAATTGTGATATATCAACATTGTATCGGCCTATTGGCCACCCTGCACTCTGGATATCGGCATCGGCCATTAAAAAACCCATATTGGTTGATCACTAGTATTTAAGAAATTTTTAACTATAAGCAGCACTATGCACGTGAGACATTATCACGTTGGTTTTGGTTTATATCTGTATTTTTATCTGTTTGTTTTTCACAATGATGCATTTGTGTGCTTATCCTGGATGTCTCAACCAAGAGATTATGTCTGTAACATGCCAACGCGAATTCTTCACATGAGAGACTGCATGAACACAGCGCTTTCGTGAATGTGTATACTGCTGCTGACCGGAAGTGATGGTTTATAGTAAAAAGGTCTTAAATATTTATCTTTTTTTGCACCAAAAGTGATCGTGCCGCTTTAGAAGACATTCATTTAACCGCTGGAGTTGTATGGATGACGTTCTTGCTGACTACATCTGTTCTTTTTGGAGCTTCAAAAGTCTGATCACCATCCACTTGCATTTTAATGACCTACTGAGCTAGATATTTTTCTATTTTTCTTCAAATATCTTCCGCTGAAGAAAGAAAGTCATACACATGGACTTTCATAACAAAGTTCGGGAGGAGCATGTTCATTTAATCCTACCAATCACATCACCAGAGTAAGCGTAAACAGCTGCTTACATCCATGCTGTGACGATTCCTCCAGCATTTGGCTCCGCCCACTTACCCACGACGGATCCATGCAACAGTTTTGGATGACACACTACTCTGCACAAAGCATTTGCCCTCATCAGATAAGCTCTTCCGTCACAATCGTGCCGCAGCAGCCACTATTCATATTTCGTGGCAATGCTGGCTGCCAATTTAACCATTGTTTTTGCACTGTCTTTCTTTTATTCTCATGTTTCCTCACCGAAGCAGACCTGGCATCAAGGCTGCCTCCGCACAGGCCACTGCTTCGCTGTATACCTGTCGTACAGCCCACTATGGCTGTACACAGGTCCTCTCATCCTATTTTTCCACCCGGAGCGGTCCCTATAACATGAGGCTGCCTCCGCGAATGGGTGCAGCTCCAGCTTCATGCCACTTGAGCTCTATTACAGCTTTAATTTAACGCGAGGGAATCAAAAGATTAACAGCTTAATTCAAACATTATTCCAGCGCACTCCAGCATTTCAATCCGGTTCTCCCGCACATTTGATTACCTTGCCGTGCAGCTAGTTTAGTTCGTGTTCCATTCAGTGATCGTTCCATGCCCTATTCACTTTGAAGACTTTACCATCAACCATGAGATATTTGGAGGTCTAAGAAGTGGGGGGCTCAAAAAATTTGGAACTCACTTTTAAGCTTTTATTATTAGAAATTCAGTTTGAAGTTATCTTCCAACATGATTATCATGATTGTTCTCCCTTCAAAGTGCCCTTTGGAGTGTGATTTATTCCATTTGGGACACAGAGGCAATCATGCAACAAGCAAACTTCCTTTCAAACGACCACTACTCTAATTACAAGCATCTTTCCAGTGCAGACATTTTAGCCCGAGCTCGCTGCCGCAGCATCATCTGCTCTGACGATGCTACAGCTCACTACGGCTATATACAGCTTCTGTCCGAACAGACCCAAGCCGAATTCGGCTCTGCAAGTGGCGGTTCGCGCCTCGCTTCACAACTCGTTCATGAATCATTCCACAAATGTGTCTCAGCTCCTCAAAGCATTCGAGCTCACCTCGCTGCACAGCTCTGATAACTATAAAGCAAGCGCTTCTACAAACTTCTATTCATCTCTAGACTATAACGTGACTTTCTCTCCTCGCACCTTGGACAAACATTTCACACAAGTGAAATCAATTCATAATTTTAGTTTTACAGACAAGTCTTCTCTACTTTTGTAGAATCATTGGATTTCAAAATCTTAACAAGCTTGACCATAGAACCTAATTGCTGCATGACTTAAAAGTGTTTCAACAATCTGTCATAATCTTGCACTCCACTCAAGCTTAAAGTAACGGGTTGAAATCGGATGATTCGGCTTTGCATTTTGCATCATCCTCACAATATTTCAGTTTTTCTGTAGAATTTATTACGTAATCAATATAAATAAGTCATATTTATTTACCACACTACTGCAAAACAGCACCCATATAATATCTATTAAATCCAATTCTCAGGCACAAACTCCAAATGATATTGTACGTCCTCGTCAAAACGAGACGAGTTACCCCATGCCAGTAATACAGAGTTAATTGAATTACTCGCATTACATTGGAGAACAATCTACAAAGCTCCAAACCATATGCTTAAGTTAAATAAATATCAGACTCCCATTCGAATGCAGGCTGGTATTACCCATTTGAATCGCCATGCGAACCTTATGTTAGTAGGGTGCAGGATACGCAGCAGAGTAAATCATTTACGCAAATCAGATCAACAAAAGAGGACATTCAATTTACATTTTCAACCTTCTGAATTCCATCCAGCTCTCCCAAGTTAAATCCCTACATGACCTGCTATTCATAGATGACAAAAAATAAATAAATATTCTCCAAACAGCCTCGTCCGTACACATGGAGGGCCCTCCCGTTCGGATGCTGCGAGGGCCCCTCCCACTTACATGCATTCAAGGACTCTCCCATTTGAATCACAGTGAGGGTCTCCCTTGCAAATACTGTGTGAGTTAACTCACGTTTATTTGTATTGTGGGCTCTCCCTTTCGAATGCAGAGAGGGCCCCCTTTCGATCGCAGGATGGGCTAGCCCACATGAGCGGAAGCCGAGCCCCACACCCATGGGATTAGCCCATTCGCTGTGCGGGCCCCTCCCTTCGAATGACTTGCATCTGGAGGTGACATAAGGTCGAGTCCGGGATGGGGTGGGCCCTCCTAAGGCAGCAGGGGCCCGCTCTCACCACGGGCAGACCTGCCCAGGCTGCCCAGGAAGGTTTACTCCTCCCTCCAGAGGGGCTGTGGGGGTGGCCTTCCAGCCATGGGTGTTGCGTGGTCCTCCAGCTCAACAGCAGCTCCTGTGAGAGCTTATTTTCATGCAGCAGCAACCACAACTGTTTCGTCAGTGTTTCTGCCTATTTTCACTCAACTCATTCTCTACCTATCCTCTAGCTCTCGGTTTCCTATCCCCCAAACAGACCCTAGCGTGAGGCTGAGCCACTTGTGGTAACTCGGACTGCTTCATCAACGATGGTCAACACAAAGCTGGATTTGCTTCAAAGCTAAAAACGCTTGTTGTAAAAATATTGTGCTTTGTGTAACATAGCAACTAGTCCCTAACTACCTTATTCCATAACAATGAAGCTGTAGCTCTGTTTCGGTAACAAAATAAACTGATTGCCGTCCTCCACAGTCCTGCTTGAGTGGTCATGCAATGAAGATTTTCCATGTAATAGAACTGGTCATTATTTCAAAAGCAATTATGAAACGATAGTGGTATTTTCGATAACAATAGCTGTTTTTCTTATTTCATAACTCGAACTTTGTTATGCACAATATAGTAAGATGACTGACTTAATGTGTTCTCCGTGTTATTTATAATTTTTTATTTGTTTAAGTTCTGCATTGTTGTCACTGGGGTATCCATGGCACCAGCAGGAAAGGCACTGCCCACTTCCAGCTCCTTTGCATTTAAAGCTACAGACACTAAAACAGTCCGTTTGGAACAGGGCTACAAAACAGGGGTATAAAGGCATGATAGAATAAATGATCTGTGAGGTATTTTGAGCTGAAACTTGATTGACACATTCTGGGGACACCTGAGACTTATATTACATAGTGTAAAAAGGGGCAAAATATGTCCCCTTTAAGCCATATAGTTAAAATAATTAGATTTTGTTTTCGTGTCATTTTATATCCGACAATAGTGTTTTTGTTTTTCCACCCAAATGCTATATAATTAATATAAAAACACACTTGACTAAAAATATATGCTTATTCTGTGCAATTTCTACTTTTTCGTGTAAACCCATATTCATAATGTCCATCAACAGTGTGCTGTCACTTTAATTCAGCGCAGCAAAAATAGACTTGAAGCCAAAACTCTCACTGCACTGCTGCTGCACGTGACGCTCCTGCTGCACTCTGCCTCTGTTTATGAAAATATGTATTTATTTGTTGTAACTTTAAAGTTTATTTTAAACTACAGTATATTAAAAAATTACAGATCAATCATTTACATGTTTAATCAGTCTATCTTTTAAACTTTCTGCAGCCAATTTCAATGAGATACTGTTTAACAGGGCTGAATATTGTTATGTTATACATGTGTTCAGTTCAAAGTTTCAGTTTCACTAATGACTGAAGAACTATTTATGAGTGAAACAAGTGGTCTATGGCCATTCTACCAAGTTTTGTTCCAGTATATACTAGGGATGTGCGAGATTAGTTGACTAAACAGTTCTGATGCTGCTAGTCGACACTGGAATTACTAGTCGGTTAATATTTCCCCCCATTAAACTGATAATAATTTTTACACATTTACGTTTGGCTTTATATTTGTACAGAGGCTGCACTTAAATTACTGTCATATTATTGTTACATATTTTAAATAGAATTAATAATCCAAATATTATTTAAAAAAGAGGATATCTGGAGCAGATACAGAGTTTAATTTCACCTCAGGCTGCTTCTTCCCTCTCTCACTCGCTGCGTGCGCAGGAAAATGTCCTCTCGCTAGACAATCAAACTCAGCAAAGTAGTTATGAAATCACTTCGGTGGTTCAGGAATCGGCTTTCCAAACATTTGAAAGTCCCTATGGATGTTTTCACATTTGAGTCTTCTTTACATCTATGCATGCTTGTACGTTATTTTTCTGCTGTGCAGACTTTTTCAAGTGCAGGATACCCAGCAAGAAATTTTTTGTTCTAAAGATGTTCTGAGAACATTACCATTCAATGTTCTAGTAATGTTTTCAGCGGCAAGTTTTCTTTTTGTTCCTAGAATGTTCTCCTAAAGGTTAGGATAACATTGTCTAAAAACATTCTATAAACGTTTAGTGATAACATTTTTAGAACATTATGCACTAACATTCTTAAAAAGTTTTCAGCTGGAAATTTTCTTTTTGTTCCCAGAATGTTCTCATAAATGGTAGGATAACATTGTCTAAAAACATTCTATAAATGTTTGGTGATAAAATTTTTAGAACATTATGCCCTAACATTCTTAAAAAGTTTTCTGCAGGAAGTTTTCTTTTTGTTCCCAGAATGTTCTCCTAAAAGCTAGGATAACATTCTTTTAAAACATTTTTAAAATGTTTAGTGAAAACATTGTTAGAAAATTTTTCCCTAACATTCTTAAAAAGCTTTCAGTGGGAAGTTTTCTTTTTGTTCCCAGAATGTTCTCCTAAATGGTTAGATAACGTTCTCTAAAAACATTTTAAAAATGTTTAGTGGTAACCTTCTTAAAATGTCTGGTGATAACATTGTTAGAACATTATGCCCTAACATTCGTAAAAAAAAATCTGTAAGAAGTTATATTTTGTTCCCAAAATGTTCTCTGAAAAGGTAGGATAATGTTCTCTAAAAACAGTTTAAAAATATTTAGTGAAAACATTTTTAGAACTTTATGCCCTAACATTCTTATAAAGTCAGGCTTTTTTAATGTTCCCAGACAGTTATTACTTAAGATAACATGCTTTAGAAACATACAAATGTCTTGTGGTAACACTGTTTTTAACTTTATGAGAACACACAGCTTCACATTCTTTCCTCCACTGCTGAAGCTCTTTAAATATTCAATGCAAAACGAAGGAATTGGCGAAATTACACAATAGAAATTACACACAAAAAAATATGAAAAAATGAGATTAAGAACATTTCAAAGAAAATTTTAAAACATTTGTATTCATTTTGTTGATTTATTCAGAGCTCACAGACTCCGACAACAGTGAGGGGCCGCTCCCCTCAGGTGCTGCTATGTCTTCGTGGTGAAGAATCAATGGACTTTCATTGCCCTCAGTCACAGATGCTCCTCCATTATCCACCTGCATTATGACAAAAATATTAATTAAAATCAGAATAATTTCTGATTCCTCAGGTCTTTTTTTTAAGCTGCAACCAGCAGCTAGTACAAGTCACTGTTGGTCAGTTCTTCTGTCTATCAGCCTCAAATCTGAAGGGTGCAATAACAATTTGTGCCACGTACTACACATAAATAGGGTGCTGTTGCTTTTCATGTATGCTGTACCTCACACAAACCTACAATAGCGATTGTGGTTGTTAAAACAACAGGATAGCATCTGGACTAAGGCAGTGAATAATTCCTCACAAATTCTTCATCAATACTATACAAATAATTTATTTATATTTACTACTAAAAAAAGACTGATAAATGAACCTAACAGTTATGATTAAAATAAGGAAATCAGCAACTGTTTTGATTAATAGTTTCAGTCATTTTTCAAGCAAAAATGTCAAACACTTGCTGGTTTTAGCTGCAGAAATGTAAAGATTTGCTGATTGTTTTGGTTATATAAAAGGTAAATTAAATATATTTGAGTTTTACAAGACTTTTGAAGACTTCCTAAGGCCTTTACTTGAGGAAACTGAATTCAGCACTTTTTAAGACCTGCAGAAGCTCAGTGATGGAAACATGTTAACACCAACATACAGGAAGGGGTGTAAATTGGACGTTTCATCACGATACGATCTTATATCGATTCTCTTGGCCTGCAATCCGATATTTACTTCAAAATCTGATGCGATACGATTTTGATTTGATTCGATTCAGGGCCCTGCGATCGATATTCCGATATTATGTGCCTATTTTACACAATCAGTTTTTTTTACCCCTCAAATGCAACCAAAATATAAATGGAATATTTTATTGAGCTCTCTGAAATGTGCAAATTTAGTATCCACATTGGGACATCCACAACAAAATACGCAAGTACTTCAGATGTGGAAAACAATTATACAGATAATAATAAAAAAAAAAAATAACGTCACACTCAAGTGATCATCAGTCGTTTGATTACAGCTTAATTTTCAGTTTAATCCAATTCAAAGTACTTACATACCCATGACTTGTTTCCAACTATCCGTGCTATCCGTGGTTTTCTTGGCTACAACTTCCACAGTTGTAATGAAAAATTCTGTTACAGTTAACTGAGATAAATGTTAGTATGTTAGTAATAGTAGTGTTGATGTGTAGATGTGTCTGCATTCACAATAAATCACTAATGATCATAAAAATATCAGATAGCTGTCCAACTGCAAAGTGAACTTTTCATCACTGCCCTTACTTCTGAGGCCGAGAGATCACAGAATTCAAAATGCAAGACTTTTCCAAGACCAATGTTTTTCAGACCTTTTCAAATCTTCAATTTCAAATATGATTTCCGAGACTTTAAGACCCGCATAACCCTTGAATGGTGAATGTAAGTAACTTAGCAGGACAATAAGCATGCGCAGACCCAGTACTGAGAAAGAAATTCTAAAAGTCAGAGCGGGAATTTTTTGTTTTGTTTTTGGTAACGTCATTGAATAAATGTAAACTACATATTGTGACCATCTGTATCACGCGAGCAAAATGCAGTATAATTTCCAACAATTAGGCCTACTTTTGCCATCATTTTGTATGCACAAGTGACTAGTAAATTAGCATTAACAAACACATCACCCTAAACTAATCCTTTTTGCCCGGTCTCTCAGCACTTACTGAAAAGTAACACCCCTCAGTCACTGTCTCTTGTCACCACTGTGTAACTGCTAAGATTACCTTTTCCCAGGCTAACTACCCGTCCACATAAGGTAAATGATAATGCTAATAGCAGAAGGACAACATTAATAACATTAGTTATAACATTAAATGAAACAAGGAAGATGGGCCTAGTACTAACTAATGAAAATAATAACTGATAATAAATTTGCGTCATTTCTGAATGTTTACCTATATTAATTTACAATGCGGTGAGTTACATCATTAACTTAACTTCATGTATCATAAGCAGCAGAAAACCCAGTCTGGCGCGGTCCGCTGGGGATAAACTAATGGTTTCAAGTGTGTCCTTTTGATTGACATATTGACGGAACCAATGGCAGCTTGAAATTGTGCTCCACCTACCCTTCCTCCTCAAGGCCATTACAAACTGACCCGAAATCAGATACATATTCCATCTTAATTTCACCTCAAGTTTCTATTTATAGAAAGCTGAGGTGAAATATATATATATATATATATATATATATATATATATATATATATATATATATATATATATATATATATATACACACACAGTATACCATATCAATGGTATAGTCCTAAGAAAAAAGTGGTTATTCTATAAATGTGGGCCAGCTGGTGGACCTAATTCCCAACATACACCACACTGAAAGTGCGTAAAGAGCAGATGGACTATAGCAGCAAATTAATTAAACTGTTCTGTCGAATTACAAGATATACAAGATAATTACAATTCTTATTTCAAATTAGTCCACTAAAATTATTAAATCCTTCAAAATATTAAAATTGTGCCCTCCAATTGCTCAAATGACTCAACTACATTGTGTCTACAAATCAACATGGATCATCTGAATAGAGTTTGGCATATTATTCTCTCCAGCCATCACGCCAAAACTATATTGCCTTTTGGTCTACTTATCAGTATATTTCAGTCAGAATACAACTTAACATGTGACTTAACACGACGACTTAATTACTACAGACCTGTTGCCTTGACATCTGTGGTTATGAAGTCTTTTGAGAGACTGGTGTTGGCCTATCTGAAGAACATCACTGGACACTTTCTGGATCCCCTGCAGTAATCGGGCGAACGGGTCTGTGGATGATGCAGTCAACATGGGACTGCATTACATCCTGCAACATCTGGACAAACCAGGGACTTATGCAAGGATCCTTTTTGTGGACTTCAGCTCAGATTTCAACACCATCATCCCTGCTCTCCTGTGGACTAAACTGACACAGCTCTCCCATCCCTATCTGTCAGCGTATTATCAACTTTCTGACAGACAGCAGTCAGTAAGGCTGGGAAAATTCACTTCCAACACCTGCACTATCAACAGTGGCACCCCCCAAGGATGTGTGCTCTCCCCACTACTCTTCTCCTTGTATACCAATGACTGCACTGCCACGGACCCCTCTGTCAAACTCCTGAAGTTTGCAGATGACACTACAGTCATCAGCCTCATCCAAGATAACGATGAGACTGTATACAGAAGGGAGGTTGAACGGCTGGCTCACTGGTGTAGTCAAAACTAGATGATTGTGGACTTTAGGAGGAACACCTCAACATTGACCCCGCTCACCATTCTGAACAGTACTGTGCCAGCAGTGGAGTCATTCAGGTTCCTGGGCACTACCATCTCACAGGACCTGAAGTGGGAACCCACATAGACTCTATTGCGAAAAAGGCCCAGCAGAGGCTGTACTTCCTCTGACAGCTTAAGAAGTTCAACCTGCCACAGGCGCTGCTGATACAGTTCTACTCAGCAGTCACTGAATCTGTCCTATGCACTTCAGTAACTGTCTGGTTTGGTTCAGGTATGAAATTGGACATCAGAAGACTACAAAAGACAATCAGGACTGCTAAGAGGATTATTGGGGTTCTCCTGGCCACCCTCCAAAAACTTTACACCTCCAGAGTGAGAAAAGGGGCTGCAAAAATCACTCTGGACCCCACTCACCCAGCCCAATATCTCTTTGAACTGTTGCCCTTTGGCCGGCGCTACAGAGCATTGAGCACCAGAACAGCCAGACACAAGAACAGCTTCCTAAAGCAGTCCTCCACTTAAACAATTAACTGCCAACAGGGACTTATTGTGCAATATATCCATTTGTCTATATATATAATTCATATACATATTTATTCACTTATCTATCTCTGCACATTCATTTCACTTCCATTTGCACATAACTGTATATCTGTACAGTATATCATATCTGTCATTCTGTCTATTGTGTATTTGTATATATTTTTTGAATGTTGCAGGCAAAATGTTATATCTTTGTTTATAAAAAACGTTCTGTTATCTCAGGCACAATAACATCCTTTAAATGTTTTCTGAATGTTGCAGTGAGAATGTTCTTCCTTTGTTATTATGAAACATTGTGCCAATGTTTTATAAAAGAACGTTGTATAATCTGTTACTTCAACAACGTCCCCAAAACATCCTCAAAATGTTGAGGGCAAAATGTTATTCCTTTGTTAACACATCACATTACATGAATGTTTTATAAAATAACATTCTACACTCTGTTACCTCAACAACGTCCCCAAAACATCCTCAAAATGTTGAGGGCAAAATGTTCTACCTTTGTTAACATCACATTACAGGAACGTTTTATAAAAAACATTCTGTCATCTCAGCCTCAATAACATCCTCAAAACATTTTACGAATGTTGCAGTGAGAATGTTCCATCTTTGATGTCATGTAACCTTATGGGAACATTATTTGAAATGAGAAAACATCCTTAAAACATTCTTTAAACATTAGATTAAAAAGTTTTCTTTAAAACATTAATAGAACTTGTAGGTAATGTTAGCTAATGTTGTGGGAACATTTCCTGCTATCTGGGTAGACGCCTCAGGTGAGTCGAGTCGCGTCTTTCACCGGACCATGTCGACGGGTTAATTTTGCTCATCCAAAAAATGATGTATCTAGTAGCCTAGAAAATAAATGTTTTAGACTAGGTATGCCATTTTTTTAATCTGTTGATTAAGAAGGCTATTCTCAACGAGGTTCTGACTGCTTAACGGGTTAAACTATCTTTGATTCTGTGTGCACGTCATGTTTAGAATACATTAGGTTTATTACAGGCTACATCACAGGCCTACGTTTCTATCCTATAGCTACTTTTTTTTTTTTTATACATCGTAACTGTTATTGGTTAACGTTCTTTAATGAACAGTTGTCATATTAGATCAATGGCTAATGCACGACTGCACGTCGTGAAATAGGCGCAACTTTTCAGAGCATTTTTTTCTCTTTCATAGATTTGGCTTAGTTTACCTGTTAATTATTTTCAACAATGTCCTGACTATTTTAATATGTTAAGTAACTTTTACTTGGTGATTTACATTTAGAACAGGCTTTTAGGGTTGTTCCATTGATCCTGCACTATTCAGTTGTTTTCAATAAATATGTCTGTTAAATATTCGCAAACGTTGATTCAGTGAATGCGTGTCATGTTCTATATTTAATATACAACAATCATAATTCAAGGCGAGCAAGTCACAGATAAATGCCCCCTTTCAGTGGAATTTAGCACCAGATTTGGAATAGATTAAGTATTTTAAATAGGTCACATAAACACATTTTTTTTTTACTGTTTTCTGAAGGTTTGTTTCTCTTTAGACTAGTCGACTAGTCGGTTACAAAACTTCCATTTAAACGACAGTCAAATTAGTCGTAGCGCACATCCCTAGTATATACCACATTGTTTATGTCAAAGTGCAGGTGTCTGTTTTCTCACGCTGTTGAAAAATACTGTACCAACCCACCATATTCTCATTTCACGTCAAACCCTGTTCTCTTTCCATTTCCTCTCTTCTCTCTTAATTTCAGTGGTCTTTAAGGTGTTTTGGAGTTTTTCAGTGTGAGTACATTTCTTGTAATATGAACACGTGGCTCACACTCATCCAGAAGTGAAACTGAGAATTTTTCACATGTTTGTTTTCTAAGCATGGGGACACATAATTATGTTCAAAAAAAATTTAAAAGTGGATTTTGCATAATAAGTCCCCTTTAAGGTATAGTTTACCCAAAAATGGAAATTCTCTCATCATTTACTCACACTCATGCTATCCCAACTAATAACAGGAAAATCGCTTAGTAAGAGCCACAATTACTGAGGGTTTGTATGTTATACTTTTCTCTTTCCCCTGATGAATCTTTGTGGCTTTTCTCCACAACTTCCCTCCCAACATACAGTACACATATACACGCAAACATGCTGTTACATATGTACCTTCTTTTTTGTTAATTTTTAAATACGAAGTCCTTCTGTAATGCAGAATATTATCATGGTTATTCTCAATAGGGAGATATTTTTGCAAGTCCTGTTTGCTAAAGGGAGGAGTTAGATACTGTAAGTGTGGTACTGCTATGGGTTCGGAAAATGTGAAATTCCCAGTGAGTCATGTTAAGTATTTCCTGAACATTTAGGACTGGTTACATATGTGACTATGTGTGCTGTGTGAGTGTTTGTGAGCGTGTGTGTCTGACATGTGTAAGTTCATATAGCTTTAACAGTGTTGCTATCACACTGTTTGTTACTATTAAGATTGAAATCTATCTAAAATAGCCCTTTTAAATCTGTGTGAGTGTGAAATCTGGTATAATGTGGCAAAATGTTTGCATTCCTTACCATTAAAACTCTATGGCAACATTCACACAGCAGCAGAATATGCTTGTAAGTCCTGCATTTGAGTGGTTAATCCGGTTACGTTCACACACAGGTTGGTTAAATACAAGAGTGACAACTGCATTCTATAACCAAACTGATGCTCACAAATTTTTAGGACTCAGCCACATTTCCGGCAAACCTGCGCTGTGTGAACAAAACCGTACTGTCACGTCATATAATATGAAAGCCACAGTGCACTGTACATGCACGTGTCTCGTTTTTTTCATGTGGAGTTTAATTAACTTACTGAGATGGAGACAAATGTTTCATCCGAAGATCCAGATGCTGTTTTCCACCTGAGCTTATCACTTTGATGGTCTGGCCGTGAGCCGCGCAACTCAAATTCTCCACTCTACACTTGCTTAAAATTAAATAATTAAAGCCGCTGTCGGTTAATTATGATTTGACACATGAACTCACTCATTGATTAGACTTGTTTATTTAATAACGTGTCGTCAATTGTGATAAAACTTGCTGGTGGTATGGACGGCACCATCTTTGATGTTTACTGTAGTCCATGTTACCAGGGACGGAGTGGGATTCATATTTAGCCCGGGAATTTCATGTCGCACCCCCTGAAGGCTGAGTTATGGTCTTTACATTTTTACATTCCATTCCAAAAAAAAAAAAAGAGAGAGAGAGAGAGAGACAAATTCCAACAATAGGAGTGGAAGAAAAAAAAAGACTACAGTTAACAGATATGCACTTTTTTTTTTTTTTTACTTGGAATGTAAATATTATGGACACCGGCAATATGCTTACTGTCTCTTTAAGAAAATCAGGCTTGAGCACATAATACAATATTGAAGGCACTTTGCACAGTTTGTTTCATTGAGTTTAATCTTTTGGGAGCTGTAAAGTCCCCTTATTTTCATACTGTACCATACTTCTGTCGTTCGTTCATACAGACAGTATACTATAAGCTGTTGTATAAACAGGACATTTCGAGATTCACACCTGTAATTAAATTCGGTTGTCAGTCCTATTACCATTGTCTGTATGAGCATTGCCTATTTGAACAGCTATAAGCACAATGCAAATAATAGTTTTTAAAGAGTAATTTGACAAGGCCTTGATCTTTTGACCACGACAGTCCAGCAGGTCAGTGGTACACAGACCCTATTGTAAAAGCCCAGTGGGTGGCCTGCGTGATGTCTGGGAACAGCTGAGGGGCCAACTAGAGGATCAAACATAGCTCAGGCATTGTGGGAGTCGCAGTGTTGGGGTGTATGAAGGTGAGGAGTGAAAGTAGGGTTTGAGCTATGCCAACCCATGGCAACCTAATAGCCTTAATACTCTCTGAAAAACTAGGTCTGCTTGGGGTTTCTCAACTAGTCAAGAAAATGTCCTGGTCCAATTTTATTCCAAATAAGACATTATATTTTAGATATAGAAAATTAAGCCTATTTTTAGGGCCATTAGGATTTTTTATATTATGACATTATTTTCATGACAGTTATGCACATTTTACCTCCCAATTCTCTTTTCTGCAATGTAAAAACAAAACATGGTCATTATGATACTGTATTCGCATTGTGAAAAGATTATGTATTATTTAAATTGTAAAGTACTTTATAGTAGTACTCCCTTGGTACTGACTTTCATTTTCGCCGATTTTAATAATAAAAAAAAGTCTTTGTACAACCGCATCTTTTTTACAGTAATACAGTAAAAGAAAAAAATGGCTGTGTTATGGTAATGAGATTCATCACTGAAAACAATGGGAATAGTACAAGTAAAACATCCAAAAACATTACGATAAAGAGAATTGGAGTGCATAAGTGTCCTGAAAATGTTACAGTGCAAAAAATCTTAATGGTCCTAAATTGCATTTTCTTAAATAAAAAAAATATTATAATATTTATAATATTTGTAGTGATTCTGGGTTAAATATGACCTGGACATTTTCTTGACAGGTTTGTAAGAATCACCCGCTTATTGTTCTGGTTAGTTAGCAGATCTAAAATCAGAGCCAGAGTATTGCTATGCATCGGCAAACTAGAGTTGTACCATGATATGAAATGCATTTGTCAGAACAGTTGAAGAGATTTAAGGGAATGCAAGTGATAAATGATAAAATGCATTTTGGGACATTCCATGTAAGGATCTGCAGATGAAACATTACAGCTCTCAACATCTTAATGTGAGGAAATGACTTTCAGCCAGGAGCCTTACACACCCAGCCTTGCTCTTTATGGGGGTAATGTGAGAGAACACAAGTAGAGATCCAGTCCATCAGAGGGGGGAGAAAAAAGCAGTGGATGGCTCCAGGTGGGGAAGGCTTTTTGCTTTGAATAGAATAAACAGTTCCATTAGCTTTAATAATATTTTAGTCATCACTTAGTCTTATATCTACAATATAGTATTAGATTAAAGAATGAGCACATGTAAATATTAAACACTCAATGATTAATTTATTATTTCATATTTTTTAATGATTCATTGAATGATTAGTAGAAGGTCTAAAAATATATCAAGTAATGGAACCGGCAAGCAACTTCTTTCCATAAATCTGTGTTGTGATATTTGCTAATAATAAATACATTATGTTCTTGTATCAGTGTCAGTAATTGGCATCGAGAAGTACTATGTCAGAGTTACATAGTCACTGTAAAAAACACAAATCCAATGACTAAAGACATCTGAAGAATCATCAGTGCATTTGGTTCTCTTTCCCTTCACTAAGCCATAAAAACATTGTCTTTGTTTGGGAAATTATCTATCATCCAACGTGTAAGCGTCATGGTGGTGTGTGGTCAGCCTTTCCATGAATATGCCTGCTGCTGAGTGTGAGAGGAATGAAGCTGGCCCGGGTGACTCAATTATTCCATAATGGCAGGGGAGTGATGTATCCATAGAAACAAAATTAAATGAGTGGCTGCCATACTTAAACAGATGAGTACATTTTAGTGCCATTAGGGCTTCTTTGAGCTGTATTTACAAAATTTCCAATTAATCATAAGTTTGTCCCAGAACTCTTTTGGTTCTATACACTAAGTGCATGATTTATTCTAGCTAACAGTATGGAACTTTCAAGGAAAGGGAAATTTCTCAAGTTGGAGAATTGGTTGAATGGCAACAAAACATCACATTACCTAAATAAAATTGAACAAAAAAATTTGACGTCAAGTTTTTTTATTTAATTTTTTTAAGAGTGGGCTAATGTGCCCATATTACACATGACTTACAAAAGTTCAGTTTTAGGGGTTGGTTAGTAATAGCAGCATGTTCTTAGTAGTGGCGTGCGGTGCATAAATTAGGCCCCCCTTCAATCCTAACCAACCACCGCCTCCATCCAACCCCCCCCCCCCCCCCCAAACCCCAAGGTTGAAATAATACATTTGATTGGTCTGATTTTCTGTCACTCTGAATAATAAAACCCTTCAAAATCTCCTGTGAAGGGGGATGCAGTAACCAGAGCTACAGCGCAATAATGAGCAGTTTTGATTGGCTGCCACGGACTGCTTATTCTCCGTCAAACAGGAACAATGCAAATCTATTTATGGTAGTCTAAATTACATTTAAGTTGTTTTTGAAGTTGTATATTTATGTATTTTCATGCATTTATTTATTTAATGCACAAAAATTGTTCATAATTTGAATAATGTTTCCGTCTCAGTTTATGTCACCCCTTCTCTGAAGGGTTTGAAGGGGCTGGCTGCACGCCACTGGTTCTTAGACATCTATACTGAACTTCACCTTTGAGAATTAACCTACCAACTACAGTGGTTACAGCAAACTGTGGATTGCCCCACTCAGGAATTTCACAGAAATGTTAACACAACAAATTACTTTCATCACAGATGTTGGTCGTCTGATCTTGTGTTTTCTTATGCAGACTGATTACACTGTAAATTCAGCAACAGTAGGTTGAAAGTTCTGCTGCTGAAATTGGTCTATATACCGAAATTCAAACCATTGTCCCAGTGGATGAAGTTGAAATGTTGCCGATCAGTGGTGGAAAGAGTACTGATTTTTTTTTACTTAAGTAAAAGTACTGCTACTGAAGAAATAATTCACTTGAGTACAAGTAGAAGTACTAAGAAATATTATGACTCAAGTAAGAGTAAATAAGTAGTTTGCCAAAAAAACTACTCAGGTAATTATGTTACAAGTTACTTTATGAAAATTATATTTTATTAGTATATACACTTCCATTTTTAGAACACAAAGACATTTTTGTTCTTGAAAGAAACCTATGCTTCCTTTCACCAGGGATGCATTAAATTGGTCAAAAATACTGTACAAATGATTAATTGCCAATATTATTACGGTTTGAAATAATTGTATTAAGTGATATTTATTCCATTTTTTCTTTACCCGTGATGGCAAACATATACTGTGCCACCTATTACTTACAAAAGCATTCTAATGTGCTAATTTGGTACTCAAGAAAATTTACTTATTATTAGAACAATTGAAAATAGTTGTGCTATATAGTTTAACAATACAGTGGGGTTTTTCCCCATTTGCTGAGGCATTGAGTTAAATTTTGGTTTTAAAAATAGGCAAAAAGAAACACATTTCTCCTGAAATTCTATTTTGTCCTAAAGTCTATTGTTTTAGAGAGATGAAGGCAAAAAGACAAGTAAATCACAGTCTCTAGTTTGAGAAACAGACTCCTCACAGGTCCTAAACTAACAGCTTCTAAATACCAAAGACCTGCATTGCTGCAAGAGGATTCTTGGACAAATAGAACATTTTAAGAATACAACATTTATTTAAATAGAAATAGCCATTTGTAACATTCTAAATGTCTCTAAATTGTCTCTAAACTACATAATGTGCATTATGACTGAAACACATTCCTATTTCAGGTTTATTCTCATTCACATATGTCCAAGTATTTTGGCTGTTAAGTTAACATACTGAACAAAACTAATATAATGAAATATCATAGAGGAGGAAATGTATCCTCTATGATATTGCAGCAATTATCCTGATATGGAATGAGATTATTAAGCAAACTGTTATCAACTCCTACATGCCAACTGAATAAAATAAGGCAAAAATAAACATGTCACACAGTGTTTAATGAGAGATATGATTGATTCAAACACTAAAAGTGGTTGTTCTGTATATGTATTATTGTATTACAGTTGTAATAATAAAGTCTTAATTAACATGGTTATTTCAAATATTGAGATATTATTAAGTAAATTGTAGCATTTGGTTACATTTTGTTTTGTGATTTCTCATACCTTCTTTATATAACACCTATCTCTTGCACACTTTTGGCCTCTAGCGGGTGAGACAGGGCAGGAAAGTACAGTTCAGGACCGTGAGGGAGAGTTTTACCTGCTAGGACAAACACTCTTTGAACAAGATGGGCGAACAGTTACGGAATTTAACACAGGAGTACAATACCAAACTGACGCGGATTGATAGAAGGGAGAGCCCGTCTGTGCATGCGATGGTGCGAGGAACTGGATGGCGGGGGAAAAAATTATGTTCAGTGAAAAGTAAAAAGAAGATCGCAATGTATGTAATTGTAACTATATCAGATATTATTTAAACAAACACGGGAACTCGTTGCGTGGGGATATTTTTGTCAGTTTTGGTGGCATTTTTGCTTCGAGTTCCTATTCATTTCCAACACTTGGTATTGTATCTTTCTAAGACATATAGTAACAAGTAAACAAGATATCCCCACATATATGTCAAACTACATTGTGTTAATGTTTGACACAGTTAAAACATTGCCTATCTTAAAAACAAATGAAGTTTGATCAGTGGTTAAACATGTTCAGACAGTTCCCTCGTACCTGAATGAATGGCTCCTTTCCAGAATAAAATGAAATATGCAGAAATTCACAGTATTACAGTTCTTGCATAGTAACAGGGCAGAAAGTCTTGGAGAAGCTAGAGAAGAGAGGACACCGGCGGCAGTTTATGAGAGCTGCTGTACCCTGTGGGCTTCCGTCGTGCCACGCACAGTGCGTTTTAGTTTATAAGCAGATTTAGCGCTTATAACTTTCTTTTTCCCCAAAATGCAGAAATAGTATGTTTTTTGTTTTTTTTTACTTCATAATTGTGGTAAAAAATAGTTGTAGCGAAGTTGAATACTTCATTTTTAATCAACTCAAGTAAAAGTACTATTATTATTTATACTTAAAAAAGTTGAAATTGAATTCGTTACTTTCCACCTCTGTTGTTGATTGTATGGGCACGTGTGAGCTCCAGTTTTCGAGTGAAATATCCACTTAGTGGGGTCAAAATCCAGATATATTTATAATTTTAAATGATTTAACACAGTCAACAGGAATGCACATTTTACTAACCATACTCCCAAACCCCAACACTAAACCTAACTGTCAGTGAAGTAAAAATGTACTTTTACAGAGAAAATGCAACCTCCGAGTCTCACTCAACATTGTTTATGTGAATAAGATTACTTCCTGGTTCCCACTAGACCAGAATCTGTGTCTCGGAGGTTGTTCACATAATGTGCTATCAGTATAGCACTAGGGAAATGTGTTCATGGTTGAATTGCAAAAATGTCTGATCGGGGATGGCGCTTGTTAGTAATTTGACAGTTTGGGGTTAATTTTAGGGTACATGAACTTGCAGAAGCAGCCTGTCAATTTCCCGTACGATCTTGTTGTCTTATGGACATTCTGTTCATTGAGAACATTTCATAGTTGAGTAAGTTCTTCCAGAAAGCAGATTCTCAGTATATGACCATCCAGAGGATGTTTTTTTTTTTTTTTTGTGGTACATTAACCAGAAAAATCCCCACATTTTCCTTTTGGTAAATAAAACAAAGTGAATGAATGTTATACTCCTTCCTCATTAAGTAGCCAACCCCACCCAGTGAGCCACATGCTGTTTGTGACAAAAGTGACAATGTATTTTTGATCCAAAATCAGACACATGACAAACTATAAATGCAAATCTAATACAAAAATCCCATGGAGATCCCCAGTGTAAGCTTTCAGTCTGAAAGTAAAACTGAAGTACTGCTGCATGAATTAACAAAGTTATCTCTGAGAACATCCAGGGCAGGACATAACTGGTGTATAATATGCTGGATAAGCCTTGTTGACCAACATAATAATGATTCAGATGTTTGCTAAAATTATTCTTTAAACATGCCACCATTTGTTGTAACTTATGGGTAATACCATGCTGATGTCAACAGGTCTCATTAGACACATGGCTAAAATATGTTTTCAGTCAGTACTTAGAATACATTTATATTCAATTAGCCCAAATGGCTTCCTGTTCCTATGACCACAATCACTTTAAAAATCCATCAGCACTTACCATCAACATTGTAGCTCACCATTGTTCATGGTCTTTGGGTTTTATTTGAACCACAGAACTGATGTGGATTTACAGTATGCTCTACTGCACTGAAAGCCTATTCAAGTGTAATAATTAATTGGTCAAAAGAGTTTTGCTGGTTGCCTGCCAGGTAGAAACAGTGCTGTTTGATGAATGAAGAAAGTCAATCAAACCATAATCATTGGACCTTACTGAGATATGGCTTAGGTTACAGTGCAATACTGCTACTGCTAGTAATATGTAATAGTGACAATAATGTAACTTATTTGTCATGTTATACAGTGTAGATTTCCTAATTAGATTTAAATTACTATAAAGCATTGGAATAAAGACAAGTAAACTTATATAACATATGTGTACAACAATATACAACACAATGAATTTATTTTTAAAGGAAATCTGTATTTTGAATGACCTTCTTTGGAATGCTAAACTAAAGCAATTTGTTCCGGTACAGAAGGCTGCAGACAGGAATTCTTTTTACTCATTGCCAGTTTTGTTCTGACATACTGGTAAAAAAAAAAAAAAAAATTGTTAAAACGGTATTCATTTGCTATTTATTCTCACTGATTCTAATCTTTTTTTTACTTGTTGAAAATCCACAAGAATGGCTTCTTTGTTGTATTCACCCTGCAAAACAGTTTCTTTGAAGACCTGTCATGGTTAAACTTGAACCTTTGTTCCTTAATGAATCTCTAATGGGGCTTTTCCACTGCATGGTACAGCTCAACTCGACTCGACTCTGCTCGCTTTTTAGGGGTTTTCCACTGTGTACCTGGTACCTGATACTTTTTTTAGTACCACCTCGGTCGAGATTCCAAGCGAGCCGAGCCGATACTAAATGTGACGTCAAAACCCTGCAGATCACTGATTGGTCAGAGAGAATCGTCACTACCAGCGTCACTGGATTTGGGACAGGGGACATCAACCCTCTAGTTTTAAAGTTAGCAACAGCGATAGCAGTATCATTTGTTCACGCGACTTTCGAATTGTAAAAAGAAATGGCTGTGTGCAAAACCACGCCATGGTCAATAAACGAGGTGCAGACGTTCCTCTCGTTAGCACGAACGAAACGACGTGAAACTAAAAAGTCTTTCAGGAAGTGTCTCAGCTGTTGGCCGCACACGGCTACCACCGGACCTACCAACAGTGTAGGGAAAAGTTAAAAAAACGTAAAAGTGACTACAGAACCATCAAGGACCACAACAGCCAGAGTGGTTCAAACAGAAGAAAGTGGAAGTGGTTTGACCAAATGGACGCTATCTATGGCAATAGACCGGCGAGCAATGGGAGGGAGAGTGCCCTGGACTCTGCGTTGTTGGAGTCCACGATGGAGGATGGTACGTTTTGTTACGTTAACTCTATATTCTGCTTGAAAGCTTCACTTTATTTAGTTGACCAGCTACTGGAAAGCTTGTTTCTAAAACAACCAGGCAAAATCACCATGCAACAACTGCTTTATGCAGCACAATGAGCTAGTAGCTAACAGCTAGCAGTCGTGTTATTGTTTATGGTCAGTAATGTTTGTGAGCTGGTATGCAACAACTCATTCAGGTTTTGTGCTGAGGAGCTGAAACAAGGTCCCGGCCATTTCAGCGGGTAGTCCAGCATTGTGGCAGGAGGGACACAACGTCTCGTTCCCTCCATCAGATGCGTAAAGCGCGCACCGGACACAGCAACATCAGGGCTGGGTCTGCCTCCTCCTGGGGCAGCGCTTGCAGGTTCACCACCTGATCCCTAAAAGGGGTCATGGGAACCTTGGGCACATAGCCTGGACCGAACTCCAGGCACGTTTCGCTGACAGAGAACGCTTGCAGGTCTCCTACCCTCTTGATGGAAGTGAGTGCAGTCAGGAGGGCAGTCTTTAAAGAGAGTGCCTTAAGCTCAGCTGACTCCAGGGGCTCAAAGGGGGCTCCCCGTAGACCCTGAAGAACTACAGAGAGGTCCCATGAGGGAATGAGGTGTGGTCTGGAGGGATTCAACCTCCTGACACCTCTCAGGGACCTGATGATCGGGTTGTGCTTCCCTAAGGACTTACCGTCCACTGTGTTGTGGTGTGCCGCTATTGCGGCTACATACGCCTTCAAGGTGGAGGGGGACAGCCGCCCCTCCAACCTCTCCTGCAGGAAGGAAAGCACCAATCCGACTGCGCATCTCCGGGGGTCTTCGTGTCGGGAAGAACACCTCTTAGCGAACACATAACCACTGAGGTCCGAGAACCATGTCTGGGTGGGCCAGTAGGGTGCTACTAGGACAACCTGCTCCTCATCCTCCCTGACCTTACACAGGGTCTGTGCAAGTAGGCTCACTGGGGGAAACGCATATTTGCGTAGTCCAGGGGGCCAGCTGTGTGCCAGCGCGTCTATATCGAGAGGTGCCTTGGTCAGGGCGTACCAGAGCGGGCAGTGGGAGGATTCTCGGGAAGCAAACAGGTCTACCTGTGCTTGCCCGAATCGACTCCAAATCAGCTGGACCACCTGAGGGTGGAGTCTCCACTCTCCCCTGAGGGTAACCTGTCGTGACAGTGCGTCCGCTGCAGTGTTGAGGTTGCCCGGGATGTGAGTGGCTCGCAGTGACTTGAGGTGCTGTTGACTCCAGAGGAGGAGACAGCGGGCGAGTTGTGACATACAACGGGAGCGTAAACCGCCTTGATGGTTGATGTATGCCACCATTGCCGTGTTGTCTGTCCGAACTAACACATGCTTGCCCTGGATCAACGGCCGAAACCTCTGCAGGGCGAGCAGAATTGCCAACAACTCAAGGCAGTTGATGTGCCAACGTAGCTGCGGGCCTGTCCAGGAGCTGGTGGCTGCATGCCCATTGCTTACAGCGCCCCAGCCCGTTTTGGAGGCTTCTGTCGTAACCGCGACGCGCCTGGAGACCTGCTCTAGAGGAACGCTTGCCCGTAGAAATGTGAGGTCGGTCCAAGGGCTGAAGAGGCGGCGACAGATTGCGATGTGTCCCACGGCGCCATGCCCATCTCGGGACTCGAGTCTGGAGCCAGTGCTGAAGCGGTCTCATATGCATCAACCCGAGCAGTGTGGCCACCGCTGTCTACTGTCTGAATGCCTTCAAACAGGTCAGCACCGACCGTGCGCGCTCGTTCGTGAGGCGCGCCGTCATCGAGACTGAGTCCAACTCCAAGCTGAGAAAAGAGATGCTCCGAACCGGGAGGAACTTGCTCTTTTCCCAGTTGACCCGAAGCCTTAGTCGGCTGAGGTGCGAGAGCACCAGGTCCCTGTGTGCACAACACATCCCGAGAGTGAGCTAGGATTAGCCAGTCATCAAGATAGTTGGGGATGCGAATGCCCACTTCCCTTAACAGGGCAAGGGCTGCCTCTGCGACCTTCGTGAAGATGCAAGGGGACAAGGACAGGCCAAAAGGGAGGACCTTGTACTGATATGCCCGACCCTCGAATGAAAACCGCAGGAAGGGTCTGTGTCGAGGTAGAATCGAGATGTGGAAGTATGCATCCTTCAGGTCTACCGCCACAAACCAATCTTGATGCCGGATGCTCGCTAGAATTCGTTTTTGCATCAGCATCTTGAACGGGAGTCTGTGTAAAGCCCGGTTCAGTACTCGCAGGTCCAAGATTGGCCACAACCCACCGTCTTTCTTCGGTACAATGAAGTAGGGGCTGTAAAACCCCTTCTTCATCTCGGCCGGAGGGACAGGCTCTATCGCACCCTTCCATAGGAGGGTAGCAATTTCCGCGCGCAAGGTAGCGGCGTTCTCGCCCTTCACCGAGGTAAAGTGGACGCCGCTGAACCTGGGCGGACACCTGGTGAACTGAATCGTGTAGCCGAGTCGGACGGTCCGGATCAGCCATCGCAACAGGTTGGAAAGTGCAAGCCACGCGTCCAAGCTCCAGGCAAGAGGGACCAAGGGGACAATCTCGTCAGACATACCGGTGGGTGGGGCCTCGCGGCAGGGCGGAGCCTGAGGTGCCACATCGTGCCGTGGCCGTGCTGAGTTCAGGGACATCAAAGCACTTACCTGGCTCCTTGTGACCACCCCCGGAACAGCCTGGGACGGGGGAGGAAGAGGTTCGTCCTCGTGACCCATGGAGACCGTCACATCGGGGGTGGATTTGTGCCACAGCTGGGCGTATAGGGGCGGGGAGGCGCCACTGGAGCGCCAAACCTGCCGAAATGGAATGGTGGATGGTGGTCGTGATGACGGCCGTGCGCACCGGGTATGTGACCCAGGGAACAAGGAAACCGCTCTTTTGCTGAACTTTTGGGTACAGCAGCCACTTGGGCATGCGCGAAATTAAATGAAAAGGTAACAAAAGATTCTCCTCCCAGCCCTCCACCGGGGGATGGAGTGGTCTGCTTACCAGCTCCAGAGCAGCGGGTTTCCTCGCCCCTGGGTCGCCCGTCTCAGGGGTGCTTCGAAGCCTTTCTTTGGTTCTTGGCGGCCGGCCGTGAGACAGGTGGCGTCTGCTTCCTGCAGTAGGCTCCACGCCGGGGTTGGACCACGGGGGCGGGCTGCGGCAGAGCTGGTGCAGTCACTGCAGGAGGACGCCCTTGGCGACGAGCAGACGGGGTGCAAGATCTTGAGCCGCGCCGGGGCGGGATGTGTTGGATAGGACAAAGTCCTCGACGGTGTCGCCGAACAGGCCAACCTGGGAAATAGGGGCGTCAAGGAACCGTGCCTTGTCGGCCTCTCTCACTCGACCAGGTTGAGCCAAAGGTGACGCTCCTGGACCACTAAGGTGGACATCGCCCGCCCGAGAGACCGCGCCGTGACCTTCGTTCCCTGGAGGGCGAGGTCGGTCGCCAAGCGCAGTTCCTGCATCAATCCCAGGGTGGAACTACCCTCGTGCAGTTCCTTTAGCACCCTGGCTTGGTGGACTTGGTGGACTCTCCACGTCAGCCTGTGACTGGGCGACCGTACCCGAGGGGGGAGCCCAGCTGAGGTTTCTGCGTCCGACTGGACGTGCACGCTCTCCGATGCTGTGCTCAAGAGCTCATCACCTTTCTTACGAAGGCAAGCCGCAACCGCAACGTTGCCATGGTCATGTTTTCGCATTGAGGACATGACCCATCCACGAACAATGTCTCCGCGTGGGTAGCGCCCAGACACGAAAGACAGCGATCGAGACTGTCAGAAGAGGAGAGATAATGACCACAACCAGGAATAAAACAAACGGAAGGGTATCTTTAAAAAGACGTTCTGTGTGCTGCTCTTTTAGAGAAATATACTCTTTTTAGAATATACTCTTTTATTTCTGCCAAATCGCCCAGGGGCGTTCTCTGCAGTGCACCAGTGCAGAGGGGGAGAAGCCGCTGAAATGCGGCATCAGATCCAGCAGAGTTGAATGAAAGCCGTGGGAATTCAGCTCAGTGAGCATCGACCGTTCGGCTCCGAAGAGAAAATCTGAATGAGTGGTTGCATACCAGCTCCTTTTATACCCGTATGTTCGGGGGAGTGGTATGAAAATACCACTCGCCAATTCCCATTGGCCTTTTTTCAAAGATCAGAGGTGTATCGGGCTCCCAAGAGTGACCCCTAGTGTCACTACATCGACACAACGTCGAGTGAGTGACAGATAGCGAACCAAACGTAACTTTTCATGATTCAGGCTTGGTTCAAAGTTTTGTGAGAGTAAAGAATCGTGAATTCAGTAATGTAAATCAAACCAAATCCTTAAGCCCTTTATCATATCAGTTTTTTCAAAAATCATATTTTAATAAAATACAGGAAATAAAATTTCAGTTTTTATCCGATTAATCGATTAATCATAGAAATAATCGAAGATTAATCGATTATCAAAATAATCGTTAGTTGCAGCCCTACATTAGTCTGGTATTTGCTTTTGACAATTGAACAGCACATCTTGAGATTACAGTTTGTTGGCCTATTGTGTTATGAGTTGTTAATATACAAATATAAGTTTATATTTGTGGATTCCATTAAGTACAATTGAATGCAAAAATATTTTATCAAAGAATATTTGACATTATTATACATTGTCAACAAATTCTAGAAATGAACACTGAGAAAATAAAGAATAAATAAAAATACAATAAAAAGCTAAATAAAAATCAGTACTGTATGTTTAGTATCAGTCAGTTGCTGACCATTAAAATAAAGAATAAATAAAAATACAATAAATAGTTAAATAAACATCTGTAATGTTTAGTATCAGTCAAATGCTGACCATTTAAATAAAGAATAAATTCAAATAAAATAAATAGATAAATAAACATCAGTACAGTTTAGTATCAGTCAATTGCTGACCATTAAAATAAAGAATAAATTCAAATAAAATAAATAGCTAAATAAACATCAGTACTGTTTAGTATCAGTCAAATGCTGACTATATTAATACTGCCAGTCAGTTATTGGCAGGTTATAAAAAAGAAGCATTTATACCTGCCGAGACAAGAGATAAACAGCAGCAGCGGTGTTACACCGTATTCTGCTATACAAGTTCAGGGGAAACTTTCAATGGTGGAAAACCAGACTTCTAAATATTACATTTTATAAATGCAACGACTGGAATTGTTCGGTTGAAGAGGGTACCAAACTGTGAATCCTGAACAAAACAGTTTGGTAAATACATGTTCACACATTAGCTTCCACTCAGCTGACAAGCAATGAAAGTAGCTACATGATTAGCTAGTTAGCTATAAGCTCATTGTCACAGAGAGTAAAAGATGGACCAGCATTGCGTTTCACCAACTAGGTAACAACGTAGCGTGAAATCAACACTCAACAGACACAATCCACCACCGCACCATTGTCTGCTGAGCTGCAAAAATATGCTCTGTTATTTACCTTTCAATCTGTTACATTACTGACTGCACTGACAAACTATAGCTGGCTAACATAGCAAACAATAGCAAAGCTAAACATGAGTGACATGGTTGTCAGGGACAGGGTTAACGTTATATTAGTTATATAAAATGATGGGGTCATTGTTTATTAACTTTCCAGTATGTATTTCACAAACTAGTTAGCAGCTTACCGAAAAGACACCGCTCAACTCCACCCTGTCTGCAGAGCCACTGTCAGCTCAGAGTCAGCTCTGTAAACAGTGGAGTTGGAGCGCGCTCTGCTGGACAAATTACATAATGACACCAATTCTAAAGCATTGTTTTCTGCATTATATGTTCTGAAAAAAAAATTCATATCGGTAAACATATACGCTAATACTGATATATCAGTGAAAGGCTAATATATCAGTGAAAGACCGATATATCGGTCGGGCACTAATCAGCATGCAGAGAGCACACATATCTGAAGCTCAGGTTAATTCAGGTACTTCACTTATATAACAGAATTCTGCTTGAAAAGTTGCGTTTTGTGCTTAGATAACATATTGAGCTGTATCTGGGAGAAACTGTGCTGTGTTTTTCTTTTCTCTTTTTTTTGCGCTTTTTCTTTTTTACTTTTATTGCAGTTTATTATCATGCAGTAACATGATGCATGAGTAAAATGAGTGGTGAATGAAGGTAAGGTAAACAAAGATACTGTTAATATTACTTTGTAGTTGTGGGACTGAGTGAGTGGTGGTGATTGAGACTGAGGTAAAGAAGCTGGAAGCATTGTCACAAGAAAAACAAAAGCAAGACTGATTAGGAAAACAGGAAAAGGAAGTAATTACTCTTAGAGAATCAACTAATGTGATTCCAGCTAGCATAACCCTAGACAGCAGCAACAGGCTTAGAAGCAGAAGTGGCTTGTGTTGGTATATAGTTGATAAGTCATGATAAACGCATGATTGATTGTAAGCATGCTAACTAAATAGGGTGCTTGACTGGATTGTCACAGCAAAAAAGTTTTTGTGTGTTCAAAGGACAGAAGTTGCAGAACACAGTCTCAAGAGTAAAACAAATATTGAGAGGAAAATGTGCTCACACTCCTCTCCACCCCTCCTCCACTGCAGCTCTGCCTGAGAACATGAACCCCCCCCCCACCCCCAATTTGTCATACAAAGTTTAACAACATCTGCAGTGTAGGACTGCCAAGTTCTCACAGTGACTGGAGTAGTAAAGATGCTAGCACAGAAGAAAGAGACAGACAAGGATTTTTTTTAAATGTATATATTAATTTTATTTTTGTGTACATTAACTGTAGGTTAAGTGAAGTAGTAAGTGCAGTTAGTGTGGGCTGGTTAAGTGCTCGCGGAACAGATGTGTTTTCAGCTGGTTCTTGAATGTTGAGAAGGTAGATCACAGCAGATCGTGTGGAGGTTGGAAGTTCATTCCACCACAGAGGAGCAGAGAAAGTGAATAATCGTGAAATAGACTTTGAGCCTCTTTGTTATGAGACCACCAGGCGTCGCTAGTTCATAGGCAGCAGAGGTCGAGTTGGAGCATCTACTCTGACATCATCTGTTTGTACTTAAAGTGTACAGACTTCCCTCATCCCCTGCTCAAGCTTAAAGTGATAGTTACCCCAAAAATAAATAAATTCTGTGATCACTGATTCACCCTAATGTTGTTCCAAATTTGTGTGACTTTCTATCTTCTGTGGAATACAAAAGGCAGAATGTAAGGGACTGACAGCCTCAGTCACCATCCACTTTAATTGCATCTTTTTTCTTCCTTTTTTTTCCCCATACAATGGAAGTGAATGGTGACAGAGGCTGCCAAAGTAGCTCCTTCTGTGATCCACAGAATAAAAAAAAAGTCATATGGGTTTGGAACGACATGAGGGCAAGTAAATGATGACTGAATTTTCATTTTTGGATGAACTGTCCCTTTAACTCTATGACTATCCTCTCCTTCACTTCTTAACTTCCTTTTCTCAATACCTTTGTCTCGTTATTTTCATTCTCCATTTGTCCAGTTTCTTTTCCTGTTCCTCCCCATAATGTTTTCCTGTTTTCTTCTTTTGCCTTTTTTTCCATTGTTTCTCATTTTGCCTGTTTTCTCCTACTTTATGACGTACCCAGTACTCTCTCACTCTCTCTCTCTCTCTCTCTCTCTCTCTCTCTCTGTCTCAGTCTTTCACTGGCTGAAAGCCAGGCGTCTGCTCTTTAAATTAATGAAAATAGCAGCTGCATTTGGCATGGCAATTGTCTTTACATTCATACACTGATTCATACATCTTTTTTCAGAGACTCACATACACTCAGAAACGCAAACAGCGGAGTCAGAAACTCTGACCAGGGGGCCATTATAGAGGAATTGGTATTGTGGTTTCTACTGTGTATTATGTCATAAGTCAGCCCAGAAGGAATCCGCATGCAGAAAGAGGGTGAAAACCCAGCAGAAAACTCTGCAGAATTGCAACATCTGTCATTCATAAAAGTTCTATGCATTCCCCAATGCTTGCATGTTTGTTTATTAAACATTTTGGCTAATTTCATGATGCTTGTAGTAGAGTGTAGTAGGCCTACTCTCAGCTCCATTTACAACATTTTACAATGTTTAAGAGAATTCCACAGATTTTCCCTCAGCGCAGAAAATGCAAAAATAAAAATAAAAGTGCAGATAGACATTTTTCACAGACTGTGATGACGCGTTATTTAGCAGTATAAATATTTTTTTTTATTTTTTTTATTATATTATACATTTCTAAATATTGAGTGTAAGTTTATAATATTATGCTTTGTGTTATATTACCCTGGAATTGGTTTTATAAAACAAATTACCACAGCTGCGAGGGGGTTTCTATTACAGCTGCTGAGAGAGTGACAGTAAATTTGAAAGTCTTAATCCACGGCTCTCTATTTTTTTCTCTTTTGGAAAGTCATTCAAATGTAATAGTGGATTTGAAAATCTGTAGTTGGGAGTACAGAAATATTCCAGGTTCAATACAAATTAAGTTCAATCGACAGCATTTGTGCCATAACACTGAATGCAAAAAATTTATTTCAACTCATCCATCCTTTTCTTTAAAAAGAAATAAAAGTCGAGGTTACAGTGAGACATTTACAATGGAAGTGAATGTTGCAAATTTTTGGAGGGTTTAAAGGCAAAAATGTGAATCTTATAATTTTATAAAAGCATTTACATAAATACTTCTGTTAAAACTCATATTATTTGAGCTGTGAAGTTCAAATAAAATAATTGTTTGCCAGGATTACAGGGATTACAGAGTTACGCCATGGCACAATGTTGTAAAAATGGATGTAATTTTAAACAGAAAAAGTTAGTGAGCGATTTTATCACAATTAAATCATATTAACATTTATGTTGTTTATGTCTTGTGGCTTTACTTCTGAAAAGTGAGTATTTTACTGTAATGTTTACAGATTGGCCCCATTTACTTGCATTGTACTTCATTGTTCATTTTTATTTTCATTAATACTTTCTCCATACCATTCCATAAAAATAAAATAAAAAACAATTGCTGTCAGCACCTTTTAGGGAAAATTGAGGGGAAATCAAGGATGAGGTTTCTAATAGAGCTGCTGAGAGAGTGACAATTTGCCATCTACTCTGACTTTCGTAATCCACTGCTCTCAATTTTTTCTTCATTTGGAAAGTTGTGGAAACATAATAGTGCCTTTTTTCTTTTGATGTTGAAGAAAAACTTATATTTGCTGTGGTCTCCCATTTGCTCCCATTCAGCACTATCAAAATTTACCCTAAAATCATTTACTTCCACATTCCAAAACTCAGAAGTGTGAAAAGAGTCTATTGACTAGACCTAACCAATGGAATTAATGTTTTTTTTTTCTTACACATTTCAGTACTTTTCCTGCAAAGAAGAGTAGAATAGGTAATGATACCAAACAAACAAACAGAATCCAACATATGCAATAGTTATGACTCAATAGTGGAAGTTACAGTTCTAGATAAATACATGCTCAGTCATATTTGTCGGCTTAGTCACCTAACACCTGTGTGTGGAGCTGATTATTTCTCAGTGGAGAGGGTTTTCTTTTCCATTTATCTCTCACCATTGCACTGTCATTTGAACATCCATGTGAATGCTGCTGTGCCCCAAGGCCTACCAGTATTGCTATGGTTACAGCAGTTAACACTTAGTGTTACAAATAGATGTAAACAGAGAAGAGGGAATCTTTCTTTCTTTCTTAAATGGCTGCACAGCTCTCATTTTATTCTGTTTTCCTTCAACCTGTGCACCTCATGTTACATAAGGACCCTGATTTGCTGTTAAACCAAGGCTTTTTTATGTGAATGAGGGAATGGAAACAAAAAGTTAATTTGAGCTCTCAGTATGACTTCCAAATGTTGTTAAGTTTTCCTTCTGCTTATGTAAAGTGAACTTACCATACCTTCAGTGTAAGCACACAGTGACTCCTGCTGGTCAAAATAAGTACTGTACCCTAAAGATATTTAAAGTGTTTCGACTTATTGACTCTCCCAGTCTGGATATTTAGTTTTTTATTGTTCAGCTTAATCAAGCATTTAAACAACTGAATTTCTTGGCTCACTATTGAAGGCTTCAAACTCCCATTTGTTTGTTGTGATCTTACATCGTTCACCAGTATTCTGTAAACAATATGCTTAGTCCTAGGATCTTAGATTTCCTTTCAGATAACATACATTATTCTCTCCTTTGTGTAGGTGTGTACATCCTGATTGCTGTTGGTGCTGTGATGATGTTTGTTGGATTCCTTGGTTGCTATGGAGCCATACAGGAATCCCAGTGTCTTCTTGGAACAGTGAGTAACACAACTTATGACCACTCAGCAAATTCCTCCAATCACATGATGTCAAACAATAAGTATATTCTGAAGGATTAATTGTAAAACCAGGCAAGAAAAGGCAAAGTCTTTTGTAGTTACAGAAACTGTAATGTGATAACCTCAGAAATGTTCTTGTTAATTATTTTAAATACTTCAATGTGACTAGTTATGAGGAAAACTATATTGAAGAATAATATTCTTTAATAATATTCCCTCATGTTGTTTTAAACCTGTATGACTTTCTTTCTTATGCGGAACACAAAAGGAGATATTTTGATGAATGTCTTTTCAATACAATGGCAGTGGATAGTGCCTCACTTTAAAGCTTAAAGAAGGATTTAAAAGTATCATAAATGAGTCTATGAGACATCATAATCCAAGTCTTCTGAAGGCTTATGATGGTGAGAAAAGACCCGAAAGTGCAGTTTTACCACTAAACAAAGCAAGTTCTCGGATGTCACTGTCAACAAGCTTCTCTCATAGTGCTCATGAGTGCACAATGGATGTTAAAGGAATAGTTCACTCAAAAATAAAAATTCTCACATCATTCACTCGCCCTTATGTCATATCAAACTCGTATGACATTCTTCTTCACAAAGATATTTTACTGGAGATGATCATGCCTAGAGACTGCAATGGCAAGATGCACAGTGAAAAAGGAGTTCCATTTTGGTTTGTTTCTCACCCAAAACCCATTGGATCACTTCAGAAAACACGGATAAAATAATGGATTCATTTTATGCTGCCTTTATGTACTTTTTGGAGCTTGAAAATTTGGTCACCATTCACTTGCATTGTATGTTAAAACAGATATAATTTCTCCATTAAAATGTCTTCTGTGGTCCACGGAAGAAAGTCATACCAGTTTGACATGTTATAAAGAAGAGTAAATGAGATTTTTTTGGGTGAACTATTCCTTTATGATTTTTACTATAAACGCTATAGGGAATCAACAACTGGCTGACGACCTGAATGTGTTTTACTGTAGATTTGAAAAGCCCAGTCTCACACCCCACATCCGCTCTGACCTTCACACAAACAGGGCCCAGATGGTTTTTCACCCACTTGTCTAAAAGCCTGTGCTAACCAGCTGGCCCCCATGTTCACACAGATCTTCAACACATCACTGGAGCACTGTGAAATTCCCAGCTGCTTCAAACGCTCCACCATCATCCCTGTCCCAGAGAAACCCAAGATTGCAGGACTAATGACTACAGATCTCGGTTAATATTAGCTTTTCACCGATATTTCAGTATCGGTGTATACGTTTACTGATATGCGCAGATATGAAAACCCTTTTTTAGAACATATAATGCAGAAAACAATGCTTTAGAATTGGTGTCATAACATAGATTGTCCAGCAGAGCATGCTCCAACTCCATTGTTTACAGAGCTGAATTGACGGTGGCTCTGCAGACAGGGCGGTGTTAAGCGGTGCGGAGTTAAGCGGTGTCTTCTCGGTAAGTTGCTATCTAGTTTGTGAATACATACTGGAAAGTTAATAAACAATTACCCCGTCATTTTCCCTTTTCAATATAACTAATACAACGTTAACCCTGTCCCTGACAACCATGTCACTGATGTTTATCACATCTGTTTGCTGTTAGCCAGCTATAGTTTGTCAGTGCAGTCAGTAATGTAGCAGATTGAAAGGGAAGCATCAGAGCATCTTTTTGCAGCTCAGCAGACAGTGGTGCGGTGGTGGATTGTGTCTGTTGAGTGTTGATTTCACGCTATGTTGTTACCTAGTTGGTGAGACGCAATGCTGGAAAGTAAATAAACAACGTCCATCTTTTACTCTTTGTGAAAACAAGCTTATAGCTAACTAGCTAACCACGTAGCTACTTTCATTGTTGTCAGCTGAGTGGAAGCTAATGTATGAACATGTATTCACCAAACTGTTTTGTTCAGGATTCACAGTTTGGTACCCCTTCAACCGAACAATTCCAGTCATTGCATTTATAAAATGTAATATTTAAAAGTCTGGTTTTCCACCATTGAAAGTTTCCCCTGAACTTGTATAGCAGAATACGGTGTAACACCGCTGCCACTGTTTATCTCTTGACTCGGCAGGTGTAAATGCTTCTTGTTTTACAACCTGCCAATAATTGACTGGCAGTATTAATATAGTCAGCATTTGACTGATACTAAACAGTACTGATGTTTATTTAGCTATTTATTTTATTTGTATTTATTCTTTATTTTAATGGTCAGCATTTGACTGATACTAAACAGTAATACTGATGTTTATTTAGCTATTTGTTGTATTTTTATTTATTCTCTATTTTAATGGTCAGCATTTGACTGATACTAAACATACAGTACTGATGTTTATTTAGCTATTTATTTTATTTTATTCTTTATTTTAATGGTCAGCACTTGACTGATACTAAACAGTACTGATGTTTTTTAGCTATTTATTGTATTTTTATTTATTCTTTATTTTCTCAGTGTTCATTTCTAGAATTTGTTGACAAATTTGTTGGCAAAAAGATGCTCTGATGCTTCCCTTTCAATCTGCTACATTTTGATAAAAATATTTGTTTAAGAAAGCAGTCTTCTGAGTACCTTTGCATAGTCAATATCAGTGCAAAATCGTTGAACAATCCATATAGAAAAGGTCTGTTTTCATTCCAGCTCAAAAATTAACTATATCGGCCACCATATCGGTAATCGGTGAATTTCCCCCCTCTAAAATCAGTATCGGTATCAGCCTCAAAAATCCCATATCGGTCGGGCTCTAGTTCCCACCTCTATCTGTCACTGGATCTCCTGCTTTCTGACAGATAGGCAGCAGTTAGTGAGACCCTGGAAATTCACTTCCAGCATATTTACGATCAGCACTAGTGCCCCCCAGGGATGTGTGTTCTCCCCACTACTCTTCTCCCTGTACACAAACGACTGCGCCGCCAAGGACCCCTCTGTCAAGCTCCTGAAGTTTGCAGACGACACTACTATCATCGGCCTCATCCAAGATGACGACGAGTCTGCTTCTAGAAGGGAGGTTTAACGGCTAGCTCACTGGTGCTGTCAAAAGAACCTGGAGCTGAACACGCTCAAAACAGTGGAGATGATAGTGGACTTTAGGAGAGACACCCCAACACTGACCCCCCTCACCATTCTGAACAGCACTGTGGCAGCAGTGGAGTCATTCAGGTTCCTGGGCACTACCACCTTACAGGACCTGAAGTGGGAGACCCATATTGACTTCGCCAGTTGAGGAAGTTCAATCTGCCACAGGTGCTGCTGCTTAGCAGTCATTGAGTCTGTCCTCTGCACTTCTATAACTGTCTGGTTTGGTTCAGCTACCAAGTCAGACATCAGAATACTTCAAAGGATAGTCCGGACTTCTGGACGGATTATTGGTTCTCACACTCCCACCCTCCAAGAACTATACACCTCTAGAGTGAGGAAAAGGGCTGGAAAAATCACTCTGGACCCCACTCACCCAGCACACTACCTTTTTGAGCTGTTGCCCTCTGGCCAGCGCTACAGAGCACTGAGCACCAGAACCGTCAGGCACAAGAACAGTTTCTTCCCTCAGGCCATCCAGCTTATGAACAGTTAAAACTGCCCCCAATACTCTCCATTGTGACAATACAGTCATGTGCATATTCAACTATTCATTCATATTTATATTCCATTTATATTTATTTAATATATCCTACCTCTTCTGCACAATACATTAAATCACCTTGCACATAACTGTATACCTGTATATAACATATTTGAACAACATTATTGTCCTACTGTAGTTTCCTCTATATATTTATCTGTTGTATCTTATTTTTAATTCTTATTTCACTGTTTATGTATATATGTTATATGGTTATTTCAGATGTTTTATGTATATGCTGTATATGTATATTTTTTGTATTCTCTTTGCACTGGAAGCTTCTGTCACCATGACAAATTCCTTGTATGTGCAAGCATACTTGGCAATAAAGCTCATTCTGTTTCTGATTCTGATTCTGAAAAAATGACATGAATTTTGGGTTCACCCACATGAACAGTGAGACTGTACAGAAAACTCCTGCTCATATATATCTTTATCTCCTACAGTTCTTTGCCTGCCTGGTCATTCTGTTTGCATGTGAGGTTGCTGCTGGGATCTGGGGATTCATGCACAAAGACAAGGTGAATTTCTCAGACACCCGTGTATACACAGTGTCATGCTCACTTATACATACCTTTTTACATACTCATAGATTATGCATCTGAACAGCTCAAATGTACAAAGTCAGACTATGAACATCAGCTTGTGATTAACTGAAATTAATTGTTCCTTTTTTTCTTTTTCTTTTTAGATCTCCAAAGAGCTGATCACCTTCTATGACTCTGTGTATGACAGTGGTGTGTCACATGCCAACCCTGAAAAAAAGAAGGCTGCAGCTGCTGTTTTGAAGGTCTTTCATGAGACTGTAAGTAGTCCAAACTTTATTAAGGAAACACTGTTTTGAGAAAAAATCAAGCAAAAACAAACTCCACTCAAACCAAATAGTAATCCAAACCTTGTGAAGGCACTTGTAAAGACACCTCTAATCATTTCAGCTTAACTGCTGTGGCAAAGGGGTTTCCACGCTACTCGAGAGCTGGGTCTCAGACGTCTGTCCTGAGAAACTGAAATTTACTAATCCAGTAAGTCTCCTATCTAGTTTAAACCTTCAGAATGTAGACTCATTCATATTTTCCCTCCATAGCATGTTTTAACGCAATTTTAAAGTTAGAGAGAAAATACATTACTCAATTTTTCAGAGCTGTCACTCTAAGATCAAAGAGCTTTTCTCTGAGAAGATCTACCTGATTGGAATCGCTGCGCTGGTTGTTGCTGTTATCATGGTGAGTGAATGCTATTAAAGATTGTGTGTGTTTGTGTTTGTGTATGTGTATGTGCATGTGTGTCAGTTTAAATGTTCAAGTGCCATTTTCGTTATTGTTCAGCATTAAAGTCAACATGAAGCTATCATTGACCCTATTTACTTTCCTAATACATATTCATGGTCTTATTGTGCATGATTCATTGGTGCACATTTTTCTAAATAACTTTCATTAAAATGCAATAACCTGTTCAGCCTCTGAAACAACTTTCATTTTCACTTTCATTTTTTGAATGATTTATCAAATCAAGTCCCACCCTACATTTTTTTTTTTTATCGTTGAATATCCAGATTCACTGAAATATGTCAGATTGTGGAAGTAAAATAAATTGTAAACGCTGTTTCATGTTGAATTTAATGTAAATGTTATGTTTTAATAGCATTTTGGCATTTATTTAGCTTACAACACTCCAGTTTTTACACTTGTTGTGCCCTTGTCCCCTATAGATCTTTGAGATGATCTTCAGCATGGTGCTCTGTTGCGGCATCCGGAACAGCCCTGTTTACTGAAGCATGTAGGGGCCAGATATGACCTTTAAAAACATCTGCCAAAAAAAAAAATTTTTTTTTGCTTTATATCTACCATCTACTATTTTGTTTTGTATCTACCATCATTTCCGAATGTAGTCACTGTCCAGTAACTTAGAACAAATAGAACAAATTTGTGTTTTGTTTAGTGCATTTTTGTTAAAGCGACGCAGTGGATCCAACCATAACTAGTCTGCTATTGTTTACGCTGTAGTTGGTAATGACTAGTTGCAATCTCTGGCTATAGCTGTAAACTTTTCAGATAGTTATAAACACATACACTTACACTCAGAACAGTATCACATGAAGGAAGTATACATTTATTAGCTTGTAGCTTGTAGTTTTCTTGTGTTAACTGTTAAGTACTGCTATTGCTATATGTTACTATTATTATTTTCGATTGTACATGTATAAACTGTATATATTTGCCGCCCTATATGGCTCTTGAGCATGAATCTTGTATGCAACACTCCTGTCCATCTTCTGCTCTTAGACTGCTGTTTGTCTGTACATGTTTCTTCCTCAGAAACCACTAAATAAACAATGTTAGCTAGATGAGAGAAAAGGTCAGAAAACAATACTTAATAATATGATTAGTGATTGATGAGCAGTAGTTTGCTTCTTACACAGTGTGACATTCGAGCTCTTCCAACAGCCGGTCTGTGCAAAGCTTAATGGCAGAAGATTTTTGATCTATGATCATTGTGTTTCGCACAATAACCTTGTGAGATCACATGGACGAGGGAGCTGATCCTAGATCAGCTTTCTTGTAATGGAAAGTTTTAACCACTGAACTTGTGATGCCCAATACACTTAAAATGGCATGAATTCTGTTTCTTTATGCTCTCTAAGACTAATATAGTGGATTGTACTTTCCTGCATCCCTATCTCAAAGGGATTTGGACTATGTAGATTCACTGCCCTAGTCACTGGAATTCTTCTGTCCTGCCTCTCTTTACAGTTTACAGTAATCCAAGCCATTGAAAGGACTCATACATGCCTTCTAGCCTTATAAATGGAACACCATATCCCTTAATCACTTAGAAGATAAATCCGGATTGATTCCTAATGGAATTTTCTATGCTGTCATAGCTGGTATGTGTTATGATATCACTCGACTGAAAGAAACATAAGGAGTTTGCTTGAGTGTGTGTGTGCATGTGTGTATGTGTGCTTGTGATACTTGTTGACAGTGAGTTCAGAAGGACAGTATTAGTTTGTTTAAGGCTGGTTTACTCTTCACTGCCAAATTTATCACAAAAGTAGTTGCTGTAATACCTTGCCTCATTCATTAGGTGGCACTCAAATACCATTCACTTTGGCAACTGGTGACAACACCAACCTTAATATGCCTGTGTAGGTGTCTGTCATGTCCTTAGTCCTCTAGGCCACACTTAGACAAACCTCTCCCCAATACAAACACTGATGCATAAATAGCATTAGCTTGAGTTTTACTACATGCATTATGCAACCCTGTCTTGTTAACACATATTGCCTATGCTGATATGCTTAAAAAATGTCTTGTAATATGTACAGCTTTATAGTATACTAATGACAATGTAAAGACAATATATGCCTTTAATTGTGTGTGTGTGTGGGGGTGGGGGGTGGGGGGGGGGGGGGGGGTTGAGCATGATCTTCAAACTATTAAACATTATGTAGGTGATAAGAGTTGTTCAAGAAATTAAATCTTGTAGTTAAAACACTGGGTCAGGGTATTTGGTCGGTATCAAATATGCTGTTACTGTTGTGTTAAAATATCTTACACTTGATTGAGACTTAAATTGACTCAGATCTCTGCCCTGACTCACCTGTTATAGATTTTAGTTTGGAATTCTTGCCCAAATATTTAGGAATTAAATGTATTTTACAAATAATGTGTCTTCATTTTGTTCATTCTTTAACACCAATGTTGCCCGCAAGTTAACACAGGTGTCCTAGCAGTCACCACAGGTATTGTTTATTACATTAACCTCTAACGTTTGAAAACCACAAAGTGTGACGATATTGTCTCTTTATTTTGAATGATATAGCCTAACTACTGTTTTATCATTTAAAACCTATCAGAATAATAAATTATGTGAAATGCTGTGCTTAAAAAGTATGTTTGTGCTATATTTCTTCCAAATAAATGTCACTAGCTTTGATATATTGTTTTAAAATTTAAAGACATTCAAGTGTGGCTTAAGGTTTCTAATACTTTTTGGTGTTTCTGCATAGGGGAGTCTGGGAATAGTTGCCACATGAGCTACTTGTGTATAACTAGAACATTTTGAGGGAAAGTTTTCTCTAGGTTTTGTATGTTGGTTTTCAAAACATTCAAATTTTTTTTGGTGAACTCTATCCTCCAAACTAAAATTTCAATGCCATGTTTTTGTGAACAGAATAAACGGGTTGAAATGTTGTCACTTTTTTTAATTGTGGCAGGCTGTCAGATGTGTTTTAAAAGGTATACATTTATACAGTTTATCAATTATAATATTTACTGGTGTGTTAGTTGGGGTGTCTGCGCAATGGAAAATATTTAATGGTGGAAATGGGTACTGTGGTGCAGAGTAAATCAGTCCAACAGCATGTCTCATTAACTCTATTGTGGGGGAAGCCCGAATTCTGCTCCTTACATGCCATTGTTCAACAGGTAGATGGCGCTGTGCCCATTTACGCAGTAATTTTAATTTTCTAGTAATTAAATATTTACCATACACACTATTACACTGGGCAAAACAATGTATCTGTATTTTGTGTTACCTTTTCTTTTATTGTTGTTATTTTATTAATTGTTTTGTGCTTCATAATTGTTTAACCTTTTAAAACGCCACTACTATTCTGTTTAATTCAGGTTTTAAAGGTATAGTATTCTCAAATATGAACATTTTCTCATCATTTACTCACCCTCGTGCCATCCCAGATGTGTGTGACTTTCTTTCTTCTGCAGAACTCAAATTAAGATTTTTAGAAGAATCTTTCAGTTCTGTAGGTCCTTAAAATGCAAGTGAACAGTGGCCAGAACTTTGAGGACCAAAAAGCACATAAAGGCAGCATAAGAGTAATCCATATAACTCCAAGGGTTAAATCCATGTCTTCAGAAGCGATATGATAGGTGTGGGTGAGAAACAGATTAATATTTAAAAACAAAAGAAGAACTCTCGTGAACGTGCATGGGAGGGCTGTTTGAAAGTAGATTTGTTGTAAAAAATATAAATAAATAAAAAGGACTTAAATATTGATCTGTTTCACACCCACACCTATCATATATCTTCTGAAGACATGGATTTAACCACAGGAGTGATTTAAAAAAAAATCTTCATTTGTGTTCTGCAGAAGAAAGAAAGTCATACACATCTGGGATGGTCTGAGGGCAAGTAAATGATGAGAGAATTTTCTTTTTTGGGAGAACAATCCCTTTAAGAGAGGTGTAGATTTTTTTGTATGTTTGTGTGATGAGGAGGAGGGCGTGGCTGGGCCATGAGGCTGCACGGCCGGTGCTGAATCAGATGATCAGTGGGAGAGCGAGATAAAGGGGAACCGGAGACGGCAGTTTAAGAGGGAGACGCACGTGGCTGCGCTGCATGTGTGTGTTTGTTTATGTTTGTTTTATGTTGAGTTTGATATTAAAAGTTACATTGACGGGGGCCTAGGTAGCTCAGTGAGTATTGATGCTGACCACCTCCCCTGGAGTCGCGAGTTCGAATCCAGGGCGTGCTGAGTGATTTCAGCCAGGTCTCCTAAGCAACCAAATTGGCCCGGTTGCTATGGAGGGTAGAGTCACATGGGGTAACCTCCTCATGGTCGCTATAATGTGTGGTTCTCGCTCTCGGTGGGGCGTGTGGTGAGTTGTTTGTGGATGCTGCAGAGAATAGCGTGGGCCTCCGCAAGTGCTACGTCTCCGCATAACACACTCAACAAGCCACGTGATAAGACTGAGGCAAGTCACTACGCCACCACAAGGACTTGGAGTGCATTGGGAACTGGGCATTACAAATTGGGGAGAAAAAACAAAAAGTTACGTTGACTGTTCAGCCGGTTCCTGCCTCCTCCTTGCCCATCCTTTAACTGTTACAGTTTGTTTGTTTGCACATTAAGCCTGTGCCACTAGTTTAATGTTCCCTTGTGACAACTTACTCCATATAGTGTGACACCACACCCCACTATTTGGGGATGTCAACATCAATAGGTCAACATTTTCAACATGTTCTATACTGTATCTTTTTTTCCTGGGCAATAATGGTGAAAATGTTTAGTATCTTTTTGTAGCCAAGACTTTAAAATATGTGTTTAATAGAAATGAACTTTCAAAAATGAACCTACACTGAGAAATATTCTCTAGAGGAAAAAATTTGACAACTTGCCCTGAATATTTTACATACTGCCAGGGCCGTAACTAATGGGGTGAAAGATGGTAGCGATTCTAGGGGCCTACAGGTCCAAGGGGGAGCACAACAAATTTTAAAAATGATTTTTTCATATAAAAGGGGCCCAGAGCAATATACGGCCCTGCATAGTGTATATCATATGACCATGATCAGAGACTGATGGATGCAACTTAATAAGTACTTGTCACCCTCACTTCAAGCTTAAATTCTTTTTTTATATATATAAAGAATTCAGTATCTGAGTCATGGCTTGTGCATCAGCACATTCTTTAGCAAACTCATTGATAAGAAAAGCTTTTCTTTCTTTCTTTCTTTCTTTCTTTCTTTCCTAATCATTCTTTGGAAATTGTTGTTCCTTGTTATTCAATGAAACTGTCTAATTTTTTAGAGTTTTGAGATATATAGTGATCACCCTAGTGAACTGGACTGCCACGCTGGGTGTGTCTTACTAAACCATGGGGCCTCCCTTTGTTTGTAACAAAAGCCTTTAACCTCTCATTTCCAAGAAAAAAAAATGATTAGATAAAGCAAAAATAATTCATTCATTACTGAGTTGGTGATCTTCTAATTGTAAATATAAGCCTATAAATAGAGACAAAAAAAAATATCACATCTAGTCAAGCTAAACATTCATACAACTGGTTAACTGAACAGTTTATACATACTCCCATTCTCACATCATCTTCAATATTTTGCAGATTATCACTCCTCTTTCATACAGCCCAGCATTTTCTCTATTTTTTATTTTTTTTATTTTTTTACAATTAACTGTTTCTGGGAGGAGGGATGATGCAAGGTCAGTATTTGGGTGGGTAACTCAGAGTTTAAGTAACTACTCTTTCAACTGGAAAGTTGATTCAAACACAAGAAAGAGAGACAAGCGAGAGGAGCTGATAAAAGGATATTGTGAGACTGTTTCCTGAAACCAATAAAGGGAAAAGTAAGGAACATTTCAAACAATGAAATCAAAGTTTTCTGGATTGGTAAGTAGCTCTACTGATGAGGTTTTGTCATGCTTTTCTGTTGTTCATTTAAAGATACATTAATTAAAAACATCTTTATGCTGAGCTACAATCAGACACACTTGCACTTTAAAATAAATCATAATTTAAAAGCAAACGTTTATGTTGAAACTATCCAATATAATAAACAATAATAGTAAAGCTTTCCTTAACATTAAATGTACATTTTATTAGTTAAGATTTAAATAAATACTTTTTAGTCTTCAGGTTGCTTCACATGTAAAGAATAAACATTAATCAAAACAAATTAACATACACTGTAAAAAGTGGTAAACTGCAATTGTTAGCTTGAGGAGTTATTTCTTTAGTTTTATTAGTATATAATGTGTTCAGGTCGACTGAGTGATATTAAAATAAAATTAAAAGCAAATTTTTATGAGTTTTGTAGCTGATACATGAAAATAAAACAAAAAAGAAACAGATGGCCTCTATAAGTAGGGTAAAACAAGTAACTCATAGAAATCAAAACGGAACAGTACAACAAGTCCACAGAGAAAATGGGTTGATAAAGGGAGGAGGGGGACATACTGTATATGGTAAAGAGATGGAGAACAGTTTGAGAAAAGGTCAGTGAAGGGAATGCGTCACTGACCAGATATGGTATAGAAATGAGTTTTAATTGTGATTAAAAAATGGGGAGAAAACAAAATTTGAGGGGTCATGACACAAAGAATCAAATTTTCCATAATCATTTCACATATAAAATGTCATTGTACTTTAAAAATGTACTGTAAGTTTCAGAACTCAAAACATCCTGTTCACTGCAAAAAGACCATTTGTTGAAACCAAGCTGTCAAAACGACTCGTTCTCAACTTCCTCCGCATTGTGATGTCACACTGTGGTAGATATTTGCATCTGACCGTCTCCACAACAACACCAAACAGAACCCTTCTAGCAAAAAGAGCCTACTAGCTAGCATAAAATAGCATAATGCTGCAGTCTCATAGACATTCAATAGCGGTACACTGGTGAGGAGACAAGAGGCTGTTCTTTTTGAATGGATGTCTATGGAGGAGATGCTTAAGTGTGCTGAATAAACTGCTTTTGAGAGGAAACAGCTCATCACTTAATGAACTGACCACCTGTCCACTATTCTTCAGCATGTTGTACACTAAACAATCCTTTTGGAATGAATTATGTGTGGAGTTTACTATGATAAAATTGCTGTTTTATAAGAGATGGCACGGACGATTTTGCGACAGGTAGGAGTCACTTTACGGCTGTCCCCGTTCTATCCGCAAACTGTGACTTACTGCTGTGACATGCTAGTTGACCGTTACGCTCTCTCCAATGATAGAACTGTGGAGGTTGTTATCTCAGTAAATAAAAGAATCTCTGCATCAAAGGCCCCTTTTACACCTGGCATTAACATGCATTTTCTGTGATTGGATCACGATCTGACCACATTAAATGACAGGTGTAAATGCACCCAAGACGCATTGTGATCGGATCACTGAAACCACATTCGGGGGTGGTCAGGAACAGATTCTGACCACATTCAAAGAAGGTTAAAATGCAAACGCATTTTCGTTTTCTGGATACGTAAGTAATGAATTATGTGATGAGTTTGCGCTACAGTCATCCGTTGTTAAAGCACTGTGTTGTGTGTTCTTACCTTTTTCTGTTAATTCAGCCATCATAATGTGAAGAACACAACAGACACTGTGGTCTTGCAATCTTGCTACACGAACAATGAACAATATCCCATGAAATATTCCATTGGAATACACTTGGAATATAACGTTTTTATCCTGAAATCCCCACTCACTCGCGTCTCTCACCTTTTTTCAAATCATGCTAATCACACATGAAACCAGACTCGCACATTTCAGATGCAGCACGTTTAGCCAAGCACAGAGCACGAGACAAATATCATTACATTTGTTTTGCGACCCGAAATTTAGCTTTGCCAAAAAATGTTAAATGAAGGAAAAACCCTGACTGTTAAAGTGATAGAAAGAATTTGAATTATCCATCAATGTTTTTAAAATTTGCTAAAGTATGAAGAGTTTTCAGTTAGCACAGCCTCTGATGTAATATGCAAGTAGTGTTTTCCATTTTACGTGGGTAATTTTGATCGGATCTCTATCCGATCACAGTGGAGATGCATTTGATTGCAAGGAGTAAATGCAATCCAGCTAAATAATATCCAGATACTATCCGGATATGAAACACGTGTTAATGCAAGGTATAAATGGGGCCAAAACCTACTTTACCTTATTACTTGCTGTGAGATGGCAAGGAGAGAGCAGAGAGCCAATAATAACAGTGGGTGTTTACTGTCCAGTCAAAGGAGAAGCAGCACCAAAACCGAGCATTTCTGACAGAATGAGGGTGTAAAATGATCATGTTTTAAAAATATATGACTGATTTTTGTGGAAAAAACTTGACTAATAGCTACCACCCCTGGAGATCGCTAGCTCGCTAGTTCGAATCCCAGGGCATGCTGAGTGACTCCAGCCAGGTCTCCTAAGCAACCAAATTGGCCGGGTTGCTAGGGAGGGTAGAGTCACATGGGGTAAACTCCTTGTGGTTGAGCGTGGTTGTCGCGGTGGATGGTGTGAAGCCTCCACACGAGCTATGTCTCCGTGACAACGCGCTCAACAAGCAACGTGATAAGATGCATGGGTTGACGGTCTCAGACGCGGAGGCAACTGGGATTCGTCCTCCGCCACCTGGACTGAGGCGAATCACTACGCGACCACGAGGATTTAAAAAGCACATTGGGAATTGGGCATTCCAAATTGGGAGAAAAAGGGGAAAAATCCCCCCCCCAAAAAAAGAAAGGCATGTCATAACCCCAATAAGGGATTCAGCATAGCATGCAATGGCATAATGATGGTATCAGATTGTAATACCATGATACTCTCAGTCTGATATGCTGTTGGCTATACACCATGGTGCTGAATAAGTACCATATTCATACATGTGACAAGGAGGAGGGCAGGGCCCCCCCCAATCAGGCTAATCAGCTGAGGAGAAGGATAAGTGCAAGGCGGAGCGACAGTAAAAGAGAGAGAGGAGAGAGAGAAAGAAAACATGCTTACCGGTTCCCAGACACGCCGTCGTCTGGTCATCGATCACTCCTCCACACTCTGGCAGACGACAGCCGCTCCTCCCCAGGCGGAACGGAGCAAGTCCTCCGACCCCTGGCAGATGGAATGCCCCTCCGCGTTTTGGTGGCCGATAGGGAGCCCCTCCATCCCTGGTAGCGGCTCCACAGCTCCTGGCGGCTGGCAGCGAGCCCCTCCTTCCCTTGCGGACGGTAGCCTTTCCTCCACGTCCAGGTGGCCGGCAGCGACTCCTCCGTCCCCCGGTGGGTGACCACGTCTACTCCTTTGGGTGGATGGTAGTGGCGAGGACTCCACGACAGCGCGTCCCTCCTCCTTCCTGGGCCTCTGCACCAATGTAACAAGGTTAAAAATGGGAAAGGAGGAGGCGGGAACCGACTGAACGGTCAAAATAATATTTAATGAAACAAAAAGATACACAACACAAACGCACACAGCAGCTGCGTGTGGCTCTCTCTCTCTTGAACTGCCACATCCCGCTGCACTTATCCCTCTCCTTGGCTGATTAGCCCGATCACAATACAGTATGCTATTTATATGTTATTCTAAGGTACTTCAGAGAATGCCATTGCACGACCATAACATGACTGTGGTACCATGTCCAAAAATGATCTAGTACTAAGTTAATCCTTCACTGGCAGGTATCGCTGGATATCTTACGATCGGTATTGTTTGCATTAACATTATGTTATTAACATTCAATTCTTATTTAATCGGGACAAACTATACATCATAAGAAAGGTCTAATACTTCATATTTGATATTTAGCCAATGTTTCACAGTAGAAATGTTACTGCCTGAGTAATTTCTTAATTTATGTCAACATATCAAAATATCAAAGCAAGAGTTATGAAAATGAAACCGTTATAAAGACGCACGTACCTATACAGTGATGTAAACTCCCTTTGAGTTGTCAAAAGCAGGCTTCAGTGAACAACATCCAATAGTCCAACAGTGTGCACATTTACAGACATTTTGATGTATTCTCATATTTACTTCATGAAGAATTATTATTTATGTCCATTTTCCACTAAATTAAATGATATGATCCACTGACATGCTGTAATTCTTTCATAAGTTAGAAGAAGCACAAGTTTATTTCTCATTCCAAATATGGTCAAGATAAAGAGGAAGTTATGACATCATGCATACTTCAGTGCCCACATAACAGGGACTTCCCATCCCATACCATAGTAGGATAAATTATGTACCAAGTATAAAACGAATCAGTTGACTGCTGAGACTTATTGTAAATAAATAGACAGTTACAAAAATATATGGTTTGTCTATTATTTCCATGTAGTCTCTGGTATTTGTGTATGATTATTGATGGTTCTGTAGCTGTAATTGCAGAAGAGCTGTACACCTGCTATTATCTTCACCAGCCAATAATCTGCTTTCTGCCTCATTATATGATTGGAATCCACATGAGATCATTAAAACACACTGCTATAACAACTTCACTCCATTATGTTTCTATGCATCAGCAAGGCCAGTATCATATATTATTTCATATAAATATTTATGAAAAAAAAAAGAAAAGAAAAAAAAAGCTGATCACTTTTCTAACAAAATTTTATTTTTTCATGACTTTTATTGATTTTTACTTTTTAACAACAAACTTCCAAGTGAAAAAAAGACCAAATTTATGCCTGTAATACAATGTGGGGATGGACTACAGCCATTGTATTTTGAATATGTCCTTTTAGGCTTGTGCTCAAAACAAGGGGGCGCATGTGAACAGCTCTTTTAGCATTCAGACACAATTTTAAACAGCAGAGAAGAGTTCATATAACCTCTGCAACTCTAAACTGGCACTGTTTAGTATGTGGCACAACAAAGCATAAATCTCAAGAGTGCTGAGAGCATGTCAGTGAGCTGGCCCCGCCCCGTCTACACACGCTGTGTATCTATTGACGACAGTAGCGCACAGCTGCCTGTAGGGCTGGGACAGATCAAGTGTACGAAGTTTTGTTCGTTTGACCTGCGCTCCGAGCAATTTTCTTTCATTTGCTTTTCTCAATACTTCGAAGAGAAAAAAATTATACCATCGGAACAGGAATTTCGGATCATATTTTTTCCACCCTCGCAGGAAAGAACAATAGTTTGGAGCTGTACATTGTTGGAGCGAGTTTTGTGACTTCATCATGAGTGCTGTTGCGGCCACTGAGGGCCTGTTCTTCTCCGCCTTACAGCCCAGCTCTTCGGTCACCACATATGCGGTCCCGTCCGATGACCAGCTCGGGACGAAAGCCAAACGCGTCCAGCAACAGGTCCAGCAGCGCATGGCGGAGAAAGCATCATCCTTATCCCGACTGAACGCATCTCAGTACAGCTCAACAGGTGAGCGATATGATCCTCTATTCCATTATATGCATACCGCTGCCTATGCTCTTCTGATGTCCTTTCCAGTAGTTTATTATTATAAATAGCATTATATTGATCTATTTATTTATTGCATTAACTCTGTATAAACACAACACAATATCTATCTATCAATATATATATATATATATAGCGCCTATAAATGCACTACACAATTACCTCAGTGCTATAAAGTGGGGTGTGATCAAAGACTATGTAAAGCAATAAATGTGTAAGACATCAAGGAATGAATGACTTCTCCCCACCAATCAGATTGTTTCTTTTGTATTGTGGAGTTACAGAAAACAATCTGTCTTAAATGTTAATCAAAACTTTAGATCTACATTTACGCAGCTGTTGAACTGAGCGTACACAGGACTTGGCTAGTCTAAAAGCTCTGCGTGGTGTTTGGGTGACACTGAAAGGATTTGTTTTGCATCAACATGCAAATGCCTGTTTGGTCTTCATGTGTTGGTCAGTGCATTTCAATGCTTTAAACATGCTTGTTTTGTAACTTCGATGATATAAGACCAAACCGTGGATTTATTTTATTTGTGTTCCAAGTGGTATCTAAGAGGCTTGGATGGCTACCCCCAAACCTTAAACTTGGCCTGGAAAAACAGGACACTATGTTTTGGAACAACTGATATCCTGACATTACCCTGAAAGATGACCGGAAGTGATGCATGGGAAAACAGACCATTGTTCTATACTGAAAACATGACAAGATATATAGAGGTTTTTTTAAATGCAAATCAGTAAATTACAAAGAAACACAAAAACTGTTGAAAATGTATACTTTGAATGCCCTAATTTGCTTTGGATAAAAGTGTCTGCCAGATGCATAAATTTAAACGCAAAATGGTTCACTTTGGATGTGTTATGGCGTTATAGTGAGATGTGAGGCATTGTGAACATTGTGTGAGTGGGGTGGGGTTGGGTGGGGTTGGGTCTAGGTGTTGGGAAAGAATTGTAGATAACTCATGGGAAAGTTATCACTTACATCTCAGGCTTAGGCAGAAAAAAAATTAGGGTAAGCCTCACCCTCCACCCCACCTGCCCCCACCTCCCAACTTTTCTCTCGTCATTAAGGTGGCTTTACTACAATTTTACTATAATGCCCTGCAGAAGCACTTAAGTCAGATATGATTGCAACAATCTCTAACTAACAGAATAGCTACACTCATGCAGTATAAACATGCTGGTGCACTGTCAAATTTCTAGATTAACAATACACTCCTCATTCAAGCTATAGCAAAGCCATTTTAGGTCAAATACATTTCTACTTCATATTTTGCTGAAATTGTGATTGCAAAATCTCTTTGACCAAAATGCATGTACGCTTGTTATGACAAATCACACGTACTGCAGTATAAACAGTATAGTTCAAAGCACAGTCACTGCAGGGGAATGACACTACTTGGAATTACATTGCTGACCAGTTGCACTTGATCAAATCTAGCTAAGTATTGCTTTTCTGATGCCTGTTAGCGAAAGGAATGTTAAGCATTTCAACTTTGACCCTATTGTTGACCCTAATCACAAGTGACTTAGAGAGCTCCTATCAGGCTTATGCCAGAAAACAAATTTGGAAGTGGCCTCATAAAATGAAGATGAATGATTTTTCCCATTATTTTGTATGCAAAACCGAATGTTTCACATAATGATGATCTAAAACTTTCTGTAAAAAATAGGAAGCAGAATCAATATTTTTAATATATATTTTTTAAATCAAATTTTAGAACATATTTTTAGATTTAGATGTACTGCAAATCTTGAAGTGTCATGCACTCGCTCGTTTAGTAGTTCGCTTACACATGAGCTCAGTTTGACCTGGTCTGGGACACATATTTGGTCACACCTCTTCAATCAACATTCCTTTGCTGAAGAGATTGCTGACATTTGATTCACAGTGTTTTATCAGTCGGGCAGTTCTATTTTAGCTTATGACTTAAACTGAGATGACTTGTGTGGTGTTAAAACATTTCATTATTGAATAATCCCAAAAAGGAGAAGTCTTTCCTTTGAGGCTCATTCCTTTGCATGTAAGAGACAACGCCTGCTTTGCAACAATACTAAAAATATGGGCACACTTTGTTATTTAGTTGTCATCAAGATTTATGCTCTGTTTCTCAGCTTTTGTAACTGAGATGCCAAATAATACACTGATTCAGAATGCAATAATCAGCCTCAGATTTATTCTCGTGATTTATTCAACATGTCAAATGAGAAGCTATTACTCTCACTTTATCAATACCAGCAGCAGCAAGTTTGGTGTTGTAATTGCAGATAGCTTGATATTGGTACATTTTAGACGGTTCAGTCCCATCACTTGTATTAATTGTTCACCCACAAAACTATGTTATTATTTGATGAAATTGTAAAATAAAAACTCAAACCAACCTGCAGACTAATCCAATCTGTTTTTTTTAATTAATCAATTAAATGTTATTAATCAAATTATTCACAATTAATTGCGCATATATCAATATACTTGCTAAGAAAACCCCCCAAATGAAAGTAATTATAATACAGTAAAATGTGTAATGTCATAATTTAATAAAAGAAACATGTAAAGCATTGACTAGACATGCTTCAGTGGAACTGAATTGCTTACATTTTTTTGCTTCAATGGTAGGAAAATTACATACGGTAAGGTGGTATGTTTTTTTTAATCTTTTTTTCATAATTAATTGTACTAAATACATGTGTTAAATTGTCAGCCCTAATTTAAAACCATCTGCATCACATAGCATCTATCTATGCAAGTTACGTTATTTAAGAAATAAATAATGTTAGTAACGGCACACTGAAAAACAGAAGCAGAAAAGCAACCCAGACGTGCATGTCATGCGAAGGCTTTCTGAATAAAAACAGATGTTTCAATTTCAGTAGTAATCTTCCCCTAAACACACTCTTCCCTAACACTCCACCCCAATCTGAAAGGTATTTACTATCTAATAAACCTCTGGATCTACCAGGGAACAATTTCAGGACACCATGTCTCAAAAGTCTTCATGCCAGTGCAACGCAATACTGAATTAATTTTGAAATTGAAGTTCGAGAATATGAACGAATTAATCCAGGACAGGCTGCTTTGTTCAGGACGTGAACCATTAGAGATTCTTGCTAACTTTAATTTAGATTACAATCGTATCTTGTTCAGGCTTCCTGTCATGTAAACATTTTAGAACATCAGGCACTCTACCATAGTTTAGGTTTAGAAACAGGATTTTTGTAAACTTTTTATACATTTAGTTTTATGGGGAGGGTGTGGTATTGGCTAACAAAGAACTTTAAACAGGTAGAAGCATTATGTAAAAGTGGATTACATTATCTCACAAACTATTTTCAAAATTTTTTTGCCATTGTAATAGCACTTCTTAGAGTACAGCAAAATGTGCAAATTATGTTTTAGAAAATAGGTAGAAATATTAAGATTTTATTCAAAATGTACTGTATATTTCGTCTTCTGAATAATTTTTTGAAGATCTGCCAAAGTCAATGTGCTCTTTGTCACCCATTGAGTAACGTCCTCAGCCACAGTTATATAGAGCTCTAGTTGAAATACATCTCTGGGAGGAGTAATGTACCGGTTAAAAGTTTTGAAACACTTGACTGAATTGTTTCTCATGATCTTAAAAATCTTTTGATCTGAAGGCGTATGCTTAAATGTTTGAAATTAGTTTTGTAGACAAAAATATAATTGTGCCACCATATTAATTTATTTCATTATAAATCTAAAATTTAATAAAAAAAAAAAAGTTTTTGAAATTGATGACTTGGACCAAATAATAAAGAAAAGCAGCCAATAAGTGCCCAACATAGATGGGAACTCCTTCAATACTGTTTAAAAAGCATCCCAGGGTGATACCTCAAGAAGTTGGTTGAGAAAATGTCAAGAGTACATGTCTGCAAATTCTAGGCAAAGGGTGACTACTCTGAAGATGCTAAAATATAACACAGTTTTGATTTATTTTGGATTTTGTTTAGTCACAACATAATTCCCATAGTCCCATTTATGTTATTCCATAGTTTTAATGACTTTAGTATTATTCTAAAATGATAAAAATTATAATAAAGAATGAGTAAGTGTTTCAAAACTTTTGACCGGTAGTGTGTGTGTGTATATATATATATATATATATATATATGAGAGAGAGAGAGAGAGAGAGAGAGAGAGAGAGAGAGAATTTTCTCCCCTTTTATCTCCCAAATTTGGAATGCCCAATTCCCACTACTTAGTAGGTCCTTATGGTGGCACGGCAACTTATCACGTGGCTCGTGACGCGGAGACTCCCAGCATGTGGAGGCTCATGCTACACTCCGCGATCCACGCTCAACTTGCCACGTGCCCCACTGAGAGCGAGAACCACTCATTGTGACCACGAGGACGTTACCCCTATGTGACTCTACCCTCCCTAGGCAACCCGGCCAATTTGGTTGCTTAGGAGACCTGGCTGGAGTCACTCAGCATGCCCTGGATTCCAACTCGTGACTCCAGGGGTGGTAGTCAGCGTCTATACTCACTGAGCTACCCAGGCCCACTCAGTAGTTTCTTAACACTTACTCAGCTTATTCCATTCCTCTCTACTCAGCCTTGACTTTTTGCTTGCCCCCTTTCAGTAAATCAGGGATGACGAGCCAACTTGCTGTGGCTTGTTGCATTTGAATGTAGACAGTTACTGTCCCACTGCCTAATCATGTGGTTTCTTTTAGGAATTAACCAATAGAGTTTTTATCTTTGTCTGAGTTGAACAGAAAGTAAGAGTACAGTGGAAAGAATTAGAGACAGAAAGAAAGCATATAACAATAAAGAAAAAATAAAGGTGGGAATGGACAAAAGCATTGTTGTACCTCTGAAAAAGAATGAAAGTATGACTAAGGAAATAAGACAAAGGACATCTCTATGATGTCATCTTTTCCTTCTATTCTGTTCTGATGCAATTGCTATAGCAGACTCCCCCTTTTAAGTTTGAATAAACTTCCTGTGAGAATGTCTTGGAGTCTTAGACCTATGCATTTCATATACCTATTTGAATTGTAAATCTGAAAACAAAAACATTTGTAACAGGCTGGGTTAAGGAGGCTGAGCACTGATCTCTGAAACCTGATCTCTTAAAATTTGATGAAGCGCCTGTTAGAGAGCTGGATGCCAAACACGGATCAGGTGACACTCTGGGTCTTATGTCATGTAGACCAGTGTAATGTTTTGGGAAAAAATCCCATCCAAATGAAAGCCACCTGAGAAAGTACTTTCTCATTTCTCAGTTGTCTCAAGAGAAATAAGTCATTTATCTACATATTTTATGCATGATTAAGTGTGGACAATCTCGAGGCAAACAAGTCCAATATACTGAGAAGTTAGACAAGTATTATGTTGCTTACAAAGAGATAAAATGAGGTAAAATTGTGCATTTTACCGTAATATTTTCTTTTTCAGAATATAACGGCTCGTCCTCCATGAGATACCAAACCAAAGGCCCTGGATTCAGTTCCAAGTCTCTTGTCCCCAATGGCAACAGAACAATGGCAGTATGTGAGACTACATTCAGCTAATTTCCAGCCCAGCGTTTTTCAATTGCATCATCACAGTTCTGAAGATAATGATATTTAAACTTGTTTTAGTCACAGATTTAGGTTTACAATGTAGATTGTGATAACATTTTCATTCAGTTTTAAAGAGATGCAGTGATAAAGCTTTTGAAAGATATTGAACTGTTTATTTCGCCAAGCTTTTTTTCACAACTTTATGCTAGATACTCAGGTTAAATTAATTATTTTGAATATGTTTTTTTCAGGTTAGGGCAGGTTAGAACAGTCACCTATAAATGGTTATTTGCTGGATTGATTTCAAGATCCACAATCCCTTGACAATGACACTCTGTGTGGCTGCACCCGTAACACACAATGATGTGGTATTTTGCAGTCTCCTGTGGGAGCTGTGTTTAGATGGTGAAGTGCAGTTTTAGCAAACTGTGGAATTGAGCTCAGAGCCCATGTGCATCTGAAACATTCCTATCGCAAGACCTCATGTGCCAAATGGTGAACCAGAGGCCATGTTATCACTCAGTGTGATAGCAAAGAGCTAGACTATTCTAAAAGAGCAGCTCACACGGTCAGTGCTCATCATTGACATAAAATGCAAACACTGCAAAACATTTTTTTTTTACTCAGCATTTTGATCTTGTTTTCAAGTAAAAATATGTAAATATCCTTAACCCTGTATGGTACGGTGTAGCCATATGGCAGTGCTGTACCACAATGAAATTGCACTTATGCATTATTATGTATTATCTTGTGCTATGCACAAGAAGAGTGCACAGTTAGTGAGGATGAGCTAGGCTTTATTGACACTGAAATGACAATATTGAAGGACATATGATAATGATCAACTAAATTTTAGTTTGTAGGAATTCCAAGTGTATAAATAAATAGATTAAGGAAATATTGGTAACATTTTAAAATAAGGTTCCATTTACTAACATTAGTTAAAAACATTATTTAACATGAAATGACAATGAACAATACATTTACAGCATTTATTAATCTTGGTTAATGTTAATTTCAACCTTTACTAACACATTTTTAAAATCAAAAGGTGCATTTGTTAACATTAGTTAATGCACTATGAACTAACAATGAACAATTGTTTTATTAAAGGGTTAGTTCACCCAAAATTGAAAATTCTCCTATTATTTACTTGGACTTAAAGGACATAAATATTGAACTGTTTCTCACTTACACTTATCATACAATTTCTGAAAATATGGATTTAACCACTGGATTATACTTTGGTATACTTTTAATATTAATTTAATAATTTTCAGAGAAATCTTACAAAATGTAGTGCTTAAAACAAGAAACAACGTTTTGCCAGTAGGGCAAAAAAATTAAGGTTGCTTCTACTTTGAACTAAGTTTATTTTTATTAACACATTTGCAAATAGTTTTTTCTTGTTTTTAGCATAAACCTCATTCAATTTTTTGAGATTTCTCTGAAAACAAGACTTAATATTTTAGGCAGTTTTGCTTTTCAAGTAAATGTATATTGTTTTAAGGATGTTTAGATACTGAGTAAGAAAATGAGTTGCTGCAGTGAAATCAAAACGTTGTGTATAACATAATTTTGATATTGATATGGTTTGGTATACTTTTTAACTCCTCTCTTCTCCCTTTACTCAGACCCCCCGAATATCTCAGTATGCAGGTGGATTTTCCTCTCACTCTGCAGTAGAAATGGGCACTCAGCACAGAATTAGCCGTGGTGTCCCCATGCCTGCAGTAGTGGGACGTCCATACATGCTCCAAGATGAAACACATGTGAGTGGCTCTTACACCAACCAGATGCCAACAATGGACTCTAGAACTATGAGACGGACTGAGCAGGAGGCAGCATCAATAGGCATGCATACACTGCAACACCATTCATCTCCTGTGGCCAACTGGATGCCATCTTATGGTCAAAGCCCTTCACCGAATGTGGTGCACAAGCAACACACCCTCAGTGGAACCTTGGCACCGGAGGGATTCAGCAGAGGCTGGAGGGAGTCCGAGTTTGCTCATCAATATTCATTTAAAGGCCCCTCTCACCGTACCATCAGCCGAATAAATAATCGGCAGGTGCCGCAACAACAGCAGCAAAAGATGGGTGGCAGCTCAATGCACTGGCAGCAGATGTCCACTGGGGGCAGCACTCTGTTGGGTGCCGGGCATTACCAGGGTACCATAAAGAGAGCAGGGTCTGTGCATAGTATGAAGAGTGTTGGTCGTGGTGTGGATGTATGTGACGGATTGGCAGATGGAACCGTAGACGCTCTTGGCGGGTAAGAGTATAGAATTTATTTACACAATAATATTCGGGCTTGTTTAGTTGAGAAAGCCCCTTAAGGACACCACCTTTGCAAATCATATTCACCACATCGTAAATATATATATATATATATATATATATATATAATGTATGTATATATATGTATATATGTATGTATGTATGTGTGTGTGTGTGTGTGTGTGTGTGTGTGTATATATATATATATATATATATATATATATACATACATACATACATACATACACACATATATATATATATATAAAATATGTATATGTATATAACACATCAAAACTACATGAAGCAGAACAAACATATCGCCCAGAACACTCATTTAAACTGGAGCATGCACGCTAGTGCATTTGACTATATATTACATATTACATTTTTGACAGAAAATAGTCAAACAGCTAGCAGTTGTAACATAAAGGCCCACCTTCACACAGGTTCACACAGTCAGGTTACCACAAATTGCGTTATTTAAAAATGACTATTGGGCTATTTTACACTGTCATGTAAAAAAAGCGAACCTGCACAGCAAAAGGAAATAAACAAAAATATAAATAAAAAATAAACTCTCCTGCCTACCTTACAAGTTCATCGAAGGTGGACTTGCGCTCTGGAGTAGAGCAGATGAATTCTTCATTAGGGTCTGAATGTCTATTGTTTGGGAGATTTGGATTTGGATGAACACAAAAAAAAAAAATCTGAACTTCGCTTTTGCGCCATCAAACTTCTAGCAACAGTTCATCTCCTGCGCCATTGTCGTACGTGTATGCATCAGTCAAGATGAAAGATGTGATAGATGCGCTAATCCTGTAAAAAAAGAAAAGAAAAAAAAGAAATGTAAAACAAAAACTATTTAATAAAAGCATAAGTTTATAGCCTGCTTACAAGTTATATTTAAATGCCTCAATGAAAATAATCATTTGAAAAGACAATTAAGTAATCGCACCTAATAAATGTCAAAGTTATTACATAAATAGATGAAGGAATCATATATAAAACACAACTAAAAATGCAAGCTTATTGAAATGTTGGCCAATAAATAAGCTTGTATTTTTAGTTGTGCAATAATTTTTTCCCTTTACAGAAAGTGTAAAATGTATCAAATTTCTTTAGAAAGCAGTTTGCGTTGCATTTACAATCCTGTGAAAATAGGGAGTGCTGCAACACCCCCAGCACCCCCACTTCCTACGTCCCTGAATCAACAGTAAGTTTTCTCAGTTTAATGGTATTCACATATAAGCACAGTTTTGCCAGGACTAGAATAACTTCTTAGTATATTTCGCTGTTAATGACGGTTTAAAAGTGGCTCTTAAAGCGAAAAAAAAAAAAAAGAAAGTTTCCTTGGTAATACTGCAAGTACAGGACAGTAGTTATAATGCATAGAAGCATTCATGTAGAGTGCATGTTGGCCACTTTTGCTCATAATAAATCTTAAACACATATCAGCTACAAAGTTGTGTTTTTCTATATCATGTGGTTTTATTTTTAACCCATTCCTGTTTGTGTTCATGAACAGAATCCATAACCTGGACATGACCACAGCAGTCAGTTATCTTTCTTCCACTGACGTTGCCATGCAGATGTTGGGAGCAGCCTACATACAGCATCAGTGTTACCACAGTAATGAGGCCAAGATTATGGTAAAAACAAGTAGTTATTTGTGTGTTACCTCAGATAATACACTAATGTTGTACTCTTGATACAGTGAAGTGCTTTCATCACATCCCCTTTATATCCACCTCCTACCTGTCAAATCTGTAATGATCAAGCCGAGTGCAGTGATAAACTTATTTAAACCCCGAAGCTTGAAAAGTGCAGTTTTCTTTCCTGTGTTTACATATTTCAAGTTGAAAAAGGAAATGGGGTGGAATATATAATCCCTTTTTTAAGTAGCTGTGACGAGAAGGAGGGCGTGGCCAGCGCTGAATCAGATGATCAGCTGGAGAGCGAGATAAAGGGGAGCTGGAGATGGCAGTTAGAGAGAGAGAGAGACGCACGCGGCTGTGCTGCACGTGTGTGTGTTTGTTTTGTTGAGTTTGATATTAAACTTTACGTTGACTGTTCAGCCGGTTCCCGTCTCCTCCTTGCCTGTCCTTTTACTGTTACAGTGGTGCCGAAACCCAGGAGGGAGGAAGGATGCGCTGTCGCGGAGTCCTCGCCGCTGCTATCCGCCAGGGGAGCAGCCGCGGCCACCTGCCTGGGGATGGAGGGGTCGCTGCCGGCCGCTGAGAGCCGGAGGAACCGCTGCCATCCGCCGAGAAGGGGAGGAGCGGTTCTGTCCGCCAGGGGTCGGAGGGCTCGCTGCCATCTGCCGGGGGAGGAGCGAGCTGTCATCCACCAGAGGGCGGAGGAGCGGTTGAGGACCTGGCAACAGCGTGTCCAAGAACAGTCGAGCAAGTTTTTCTCTCTCTCTCTCTGTGTGTCTTCCGCTCGCCCTTTCCCTCTCCCCACGCCTCCCCTCGTCTCTCCCCCAGGTTCCCAGAAGGCGGGGTGGACCACCGGCTTACAGAATGGCCGGAAGGGCAGCGTCTCCCCTCCAGAGATGGGGGGGAGTTAGTCAGTCCGGTGGCGCCCTGGCCTGAATCGGGCGGAGGAGGAGTGTGATGAGGGCGTGGCCAGGCCGTGAGGGTGCATGGCCGGCGCTGAATCAGCTGATCAGCGGGAGAGCGAGATAAAGGGGAGCTGGAGACGGCAGTTCGAGAGAGAGAGACGCATGCGGCCGTGCTGCATGTGTGTGTTTGTTTATGTTTGTTTTATGTTGAGTTTTACATTAAACTTTATGTTGACCTGCCTCCTCCTTGCCATCCTTTAACTGTTACAGTAGCCATGAGCCTTTGTATGCTATAGCCATGAACCGTGATTTGCTACCTGCTATTGTTAGTCAGTTGTTAGTGGTATTAGAGGTAATACATTTTTTTATTTTAGACAGTTTTATTGGACAAAAAAGGGGATATACTTTGTAAACTTTGTAAACTTTTAGGATTACAGTAGCAAAAGGTGCTAGCCTTTAACAGACATGAAATAAAAGCATCAAAACTCCAACTCTCACTTGATTTAATGGGGTCTTTAGGTCAAGGTTATTTGTAATTGTTTTGTTTTTGTTATAATAGATATTAGCATAATATACAGGTGCATCTCAATAAATTAGAATGTCGTGGAAAAGTTCATTTATTTCAGTAATTCAACTCAAATTGTGAAACTCGTGTATTAAATAAATTCAGTGCACACAGACTGAAGTAGTTTAAGTCTTTGGTTCTTTTAATTGTGATGATTTTGGCTCACATTTAACAAAAACCCACCAATTCACTATCTCAAAAAATTAGAATACATCATAAGACCAATAAAAAAATCATTTTTAGTGAATTGTTGGCCTTCTGGAAAGTATGTTCATTTACTGTATATGTACTCAATACTTGGTAGGGGCTCCTTTTGCTTTAATTACTGCCTCAGTTTGGCGTGGCATGGAGGTGATCAGTTTGTGGCACTGCTGAGGTGGTATGGAAGCCCAGGTTTCTTTGACAGTGGCCTTCAGCTCATCTGCATTTTTTGGTCTCTTGTTTCTCATTTTCCTCTTGACAATACCCCATAGATTCTCTGTGGGGTTCAGGTCTGGTGAGTTTGCTGGCCAGTCAAGCACACCAACACCATGGTCATTTAACCAACTTTTGGTGCTTTTGGCAGTGTGGGCAGGTGCCAAATCCTGCTGGAAAATGAAATCAGCATCTTTAAAAAGCTGGTCAGCAGAAGGAAGCATGAAGTGCTCCAAAATTTCTTGGTAAACGGGTGCAGTGACTTTGGTTTTCAAAAAACACAATGGACCAACACCAGCAGATGACATTGCACCCCAAATCATCACAGACTGTGGAAACTTAACACTTGACTTCAAGCAACTTGGGCTATGAGCTTTTCCACCCTTCCTCCAGACTCTAGGACCTTGGTTTCCAAATGAAATACAAAACTTGCTCTCATCTGAAAAGAGGACTTTGGAACACTGGGCAACAGTCCAGTTCTTCTTCTCCTTAGCCCAGGTAAGACACCTCTGACGTTGTCTGTGGTTCAGGAGTGGCTTAACAAGAGGAATACCACAACTGTAGCCAAATTCCTTGACACGTCTGTGTGTGGTGGCTCTTGATGCCTTGACCCCAGCCTCAGTCCATTCCTTGTGAAGTTCACCCAAATTCTTGAATCGATTTTGCTTGACAATCCTCATAAGGCTGCGGTTCTCTCGGTTGGTTGTGCATCTTTTTCTTCCACACTTTTTCCTCCCACTCAACTTTCTGTTAACATGCTTGGATACAGCACTCTGTGAACGGCCAGCTTCTTTGGCAATGAATGTTTGTGGCTTACCCTCCTTGTGAAGGGTGTCAGTGATTGTCTTCTGGACAACTGTCAGATCAGCAGTCTTCCCCATGATTGTGTAGCCTAGTGAACCAAACTGAGAGACCATTTTGAAGGCTCAGGAAACCTTTGCAGTTGTTTTGAGTTGATTAGCTGATTGGCATGTCACCATATTCTAATTTTTTGAGATAGTGAATTGGTGGGTTTTTGTTAAATGTGAGCCAAAATCATCACAATTAAAAGAACCAAAGACTTAAACTACTTCAGTCTGTGTGCATTGAATTTATTTAATACACGAGTTTCACAATTTGAGTTGAATTACTGAAATAAATTAACTTTTCCACGACATTCTAATTTATTGAGATGCACCTGTACTAAATATTAAAGGAGTATTCAAAGTTCAGAAGAAATTAAGCTCAATTGACAGCATTTGTGGCATAATGTTGAGTACCAGAAACATTTATTTCAACTCATTATTTCAATTTCAAAAATCGAAGTTACAGTGAGGAACCAATGAAAGTGAATGGGGCCAATCCATAAACATTAAAATGTTCACATAAGTATAGCCACAAGACGTAAAGAAATGCGTGTGAACATGTTTAATGTGATAAAATCGCAAAGTTAAATCCACTTTTACAACTTTGTTGCCATGATGACTAATGCAGTAAACCCTAAAACAACTGTAAAAAGGAGGATTTAAACAACTTTACATCTCAAATAATACACAACTTTTAACAGAAGAATGAATTTAAGTGCTTTTATAAAACTATAGGGTTCACATTTCTGCATTTAAACCTTCAAAAATTGGCACCATTCATTTCCATTGTAAGTGCCTCAGTGTAACCTCCATTTTTGCTTTTTTTATTTTGTGGTAATCAACATTATGCCACAAATACTGTCGAATGAACTTGACATGTATTGTACCCGGAATATTCCTTTAACAAAATGGATCATAGTCGGACTCAGTGCTTAGCTGCTTTGTCTTCACTATTGTTTATGGTACATTCAAGCCAGCTGCAGAGGATACCTTCACTCTGCCCTTATCTTTGTCCAGGACCTCAGGGGGCAGAACATTTCGCCTCAGAGCACATGGAAAAACACAGACAGATGTCTCAGGAGGTTGCCATGTTGGGCTCAAAGCTTTCTCTGAGTAGTGTTTAAACAATTAATCATTTTTGTCAGTGAAGTATGAAGCACAGAAATAGGATTTTGAGAAAAGGGATTTTTGGGTATCAAGTTTTAAGTTAATGAACTGATGAAAAAAAAAAAACTATTTTAAGGTTAAGCTTCTCTAAAAGTCAACTTTTGCGCACTTACATATGCGTTCCTCCTTGTTCTTACAAAGGTGCGGAATCTGAAGGGCATCCAAGCTTTAGTCCAGCTGTTCAGCAGTGAGAACCAGGAGGTGCAGCGCTATGCTACAGGTGCTACACGCAATCTCATCTACGAGAATATGGACAACAAGACAGCTCTTATTGAATCTGGTGGAATTAGCAAATTAATTGGTGCTTTAAGAGAACCAGATGATGAACTACGCAAAAATATCACAGGTACGTTTATGTGAATGGGGTTATTGATGGGGGATTTTGATGTGCTAACTAGGAGCGGAACTGTCAGGGCAAACGGGTAGATTTAAGTAGAGCAGGCAGTGATTGAACTCTGAGACACAGTGAAAGGGCGAGAGAGAAGGACAGGGCCTGGCTGTTACCTGGACTCACTCCAAGTCTCAGATGCAGTGAGAAGTGGACTCTTAGGCTTTTGTGCTTTGTGAGCTATGCTATCACCCCAACCCACCACACACACACATTCACTTAGTTGACATTCTTTGCTGCTCCACTTTGGGTTGTCAGGTCTCTTAGTGACATTTTATGACTTGTGCTCTTATCTATGCTGAGTTAAAAGCCTCACAAGACACTAGAGGCTTAGTGCTCTGTGTACTACAAATCTCCCAATGGGCAGTTTAAGACTTTTTAGACTCTTAAGACATTTTTAGAATATACTGTAAAAGTGAAAAAAGTAATTTGGTCACACAAAGTGTCACACAAGTTAATTGATATTTCTACTAGAAATATCTGTACTTTCAATTGAGCATTTTTTTCTTTCATTACACATTAATTTAAATGTTTCCTCTTTATTACTTCACCATGACTGGGTGGTCATGTGTTAATGTATTCATTCCTGTAATGTCAGAAAGAGTTTTCTAGCTTAGTTTCAATGAATGGTCTTTTTGGAATGGGGAGGGTCTGCTGAAATCTGAATCTATGTTTAAAAAGAAAAGGAAAAAAATCATGATTTTTCATGATATTACCCCACTGAATTTGACATTAGATTGTAAAATAATAAAAAAGAACACCCAAACTTTTTTTTTTTTTTTTGTTGATATTTTTGGATTGTAATCTGACTCCAATCCATTTAGTTTTTAGTTGTCTAAACAGAAAAAAAAAAAAAAACAAAAAAAAAACGTGATTTTTACAAACTAGACAGCTTTCTAATCTTAATTGTTGGAGAAGAAAATGTGCTGAATCGTTCTGATTCCTACATCATTACTATTGCGACCGATGTACTGTAGATATACTGACATTGACTACACTGTCTGAACAGTGCAGATGGTCAGTCCTAAAGATAAAAATTTGAAAAACAAACAGTTCTTAGTGGATGTGGACAGACTACTGCAGCTTACAAGCTGTACAGGGAGGAAAAAGAGAGCAATAGAATAAATAATATGTGTCCCACAGGGAAGGTAACAAGATATCATTTATTTTTCACCTTGGAGACCAGAAAATGAGGGTTATTACAAAAAGTACATTAACATTCACTTTAAAAGTGATTTCAGTCAGACTAAAACAATAATTTGTCTTTAAAATATTGTGGAAACACTTTAGTCCAACTGAAATCGTGCCAGACTGATTTTTGCAAAATAGGACTAACACACCTAGATAAGGCTATTGAAGCATTGCTTCTTTCAGCATATATAGGCCTAGAAATTGGACCACAATTGGCACATGCATGTTCCGAAATACAGATGACACCAACATGTATTTAACCCGGGATGACAGACAGATGAAGACTGTAGTTCAACTACACAAATACCTGCTGTACCTCCGCTATAACTGCGCAAATAAATGTACTGAGTGTTATAGCTGAAAGTTCTATTAGTTGTTATACTACAGCATTTACAAATGTATCTGACATTTACGAGCAAAAAGCAGAACTCGTTACTGAATGAAAAATCATTTCAACTGTCTATTTAACAAATCTCTCTCTCTCTCTCTCTCTCTCTCTCTCTCTCTCTCTCTCTTTGTAGGTATTTTGTGGAATCTGTCTTCTAAAGACAGTCTAAAGGAGAAGTTGGCCAGAGAGAGCTTGTCTGAGCTGACAGAGAGAGTGCTTGTGCCTCTATCTGGAGGTGGAGATGCTAGCGTCATTCAACAGAGTGTGTCTGAGGCTGATATATTCTACAACACTACAGGCTGCCTCAGGTACAACTGCTCACACACCCTCTCATGTATACTTTTCTATATACATGTGCACTGCCAGGCACACTCTGTGGGTCTATACAAGTAATAAAACTTACATGCACACCTATGCACATGCATGCACAGATATACAAACACGCAGATACAGATTCACACACATGCTATTATAATAATCAGAAATGTGAATATGTAGGGCTGGTTGCCACTATATTTGTAATATGCAAGTTTGTAGTGGTCAACAGACAAAGAGTCACAGCACATCAATTAATTTCTTGCTACAAAGATTTATACACACACTAAAAATGAATCTGCTATAAAGATTTAAATGCATGATAAAAAAAACTTTTCATAACTACTACACCCATTTGTATGTATTGCAAGGAACCTGAGCTCAGTAAATGAAAGAACCAGGCAGCAGATGCGGGATACTCAAGGTTTGGTGGACTCTCTGGTTGGATACATTCAAAACTCCCTACAGGATGGGAAAAGAGAGGACAAGGTCAGGCCTGAGAATAAACGTATATTTTTGCAAGCTAACATACTATATATGCTGGTCTGGGTCAATGCGACTAGTCCAGAAGGCCAAAGTGAAAACTTTTGTTTTTCTATGCTAAACCAAGAACATCAGTTGCTGTAATCATACTGTAATCAACTACATCATTTCCAGGACTATCTGAAACTGTAATTCTCAATTTATTTGCCTTTAGGGTGTAGAGAACTGTGTATGTGTTCTGCGCAACCTGTCCTACCAGCTGTACTCTGAGATCCCAGCCTCAGTTCAGATGCGTTTGGAAGGGCCCACTCGAGCACAGGATACATGGCACAGCGACCCCATAGGCTGTTTCACCCCACAAAGCAAGAAGGCAAAAGATGTTAGTCATCCACAATCCTTTATCACATCAGCATTAATCGTTTAGTTCTGCCCTTTCCTGAAAATATTTGAAAATAATAATAATAATAGGAAATATACATTTTAGATTTTCAAAAATTTCTTTTGCAAATAGAATCGAAGTAGAACAAGTAGATCTGCAACAGATCTCAACATAATTGAGCCAGTCTGGGATTACATTAGGCTGGGTGTACACGGTGCGATATTCGGGAGAGATCGCGTGGGTGTGCGGTTGAACGAGCTCATTTGGCGATCTACCTGAAGTTGACCAATCAGGAGAAGGTGTTAAAACTCACACGATCAATGAAAACTGAGTGTTCATGAAGCTTTTAAACATTTGGAGAAACGGTCATGTTAAAACTGTGTTTTTCCCATTTTATTCACGACCACATCACTGGGAAGGATTATGCTGAAAAGCCATGCTGTTCTTTGCTCTTCAAACAAATAATTTGCTAAACGGGTTGCGCTAGAAAACAATCTTTATCACTCTGACGGACAGAGTTGTAAAATTTCCGTCATGGTCTATTTTTATTTGCATATTTGCATTTGCTTCAGTTATAGGGCTACATTTAGGGGGGATAGCATCTGTTATAATTGTATATACATGATAGTGGATATGTGATCGATTTGTTTTGTTTTTTTTCAACTCCCCAAGCGTGAGTCTGGTGAAATCAAGAATTAAAGTTGTGCCTGTCAATCAACACTAATCTGAGCTAAAACAAGATTGTTAAACTTTGCTACTTGCGGCTTTAAAGCGCATTCACATGGAAAAGACCTCACAGATCTTCTTCAGAATGTCTGCTATCAACATGCAAGCAGTGACACAGATGAGGAGGACGTAACCTACATCTAAAGATGAATAATAGGCCTACTGGTAGCCTACTCCACTAAAGTAACTCAGAATTCTGCACTAAACGTCATGTTTGCGCTTAGATTAAATCCAAGTATAACCAGCAGAAACGGTGCGCGAATTTTCCGCACTTTCTTTGTAATCTTGTACATTTTGTGTGTTTTATTATCATGCAGTTACTGGCAACAGCAACACACTGACATTATGATTAATGTATGCAGTCATGAAACCACGCAGCCTCCCTTTGAGTCTGTCAAATATTAATTTTTTTATTGGCAGATGAGTTTTCAGCTAATGCAGCCCCTGGCCATGCCAGTTTTCTTTTTTTTTTCCTTAATCACAAGCTACAAGGAATTAAAGCAATCTCCTCCTCTGGCTTTATATGATAAATAGTGCGAAAATTCATGCGATTGCTTTAGAATTCACTAGGTCATTAAGTCGTGTCATGTACCACTGCAGCTGTGTATTATAAGATAAACTGACTCGTTATGTGTGCTGGGGCTCACGACCTCCCGAGTGTCAGAACCTGCACCGTGTACGCCCGGCCTAGACAGAAGCAATTGAGACAGCCTGAATACATAGAACTGTGGCAAGTTTGACAAAAATGCTTGGAACATCCTATCTACTAACAACCTTGAAAAACTGTGCGCAAGTGTATCAAGGAGAATTGGTATTGTTTTAAAGGCATCAGGTAGCCACACAAAAAAGTTTTCTTTTTATGTTTACTGGACTTTGTATGAAGTTTATTGATTCAGGGCATTATTTTTGAAAACATCCTCACTATACAATTTTTTTTACAACTGCGTAAAACTTTTGCACAGTACTGTGTATATACATAAATATATAGTATACTGTTTATATGCAGTATATTTTGTTATATGTTGTCATGTCCTTTTGTCCAATGTGGAATATAATGGGTTAGTTTGTTACTTGTTTTTATTGTATTTTATTGTTTTTATTAAATGTATTTGTATTATTTATGTATTTTTGTAAACTGCATTGTGGCTTTGACTAGTATTGACTATTAGTACTGTACTTTCCAAAAATGAAAGAAATTATTGTTGAACTTTTTTAACTAAAGGATATTCTTTGACCACACAGTGTAGATGGTATTACAAAGTCATGCATTTCTTAGCAGTGTATTTTCAGAGGTATTATAGTTTATCTCCCTGCTGTCTGTGGCCTTTTTTGATGAGCTAATATTGTGTCCCAGCAGAAGAATCAAGAGCTGTCCACCTTCTCTGAAGTTGCCCGAGTCCCTAAAGGTGCAGAGTGGCTTTGGCACCCACAAATAGTCGGCCTGTACAATAGCATCCTGCAGAGCTGCGAGACGAACACAGCCACAGGAGAGGCTGTGGTGGGAGCCCTGCAGAACATCACAGCGGGGGAGGCCAGGGTGAGATGCTTATCTGACACTCACTGAACTTTTCACAGAGGATTTCCTGAACAGGAAGCACAACTGAATTCCTTCCATCAGTTAGTCATATTTAAAGGAATAGTTCACCCAAAAGGAAAATTCTGTCATAATTTACTCACCCTTATGTCATTCCAAACCCAAACACAAAATGATAATTTTTAATGAATATTGTGGTACAATGGCAAAACCCCTTAAAACAATAAGTTTTGTTTCATGTTTGTGAATACTGCCATTGTATTTAAAAGAATCAGAATCAGAATGAGCTTTATTGCCAAGTGTGCTCACGTACACAAGGAATTTTTTTTTGGTGACAGGAGAAACAAGCAAGTGCGCACAGAACATTACAGTGAGACATAGTATATAAAATAAGGTAAGTAAGAGTATAAATAGACATACAGTACAAAAAAAAATAAGGATATATAACATAGAATGGTGTATGTACATGTGCAAGTGGTAATATATGTGCAAGGTAGGGGTATGTACAGATATTGAATTAAATATGAGTGAATTTACATATGTACGTGACATATTTATACATTATTGCACTATGGGAATCCTGATGGCAGTTTAATTGTTCATGTGGTAAATGGCCTGAGGGTAAAAACTGTTCTTGTGCCTGGTTGTCCTGACGCTGAGTGCGCTGTAGTGCCGGCCAGAGGGCAACAGTTCAAAAAGGGAGTGGGCAGGGTGTGTGAGGCCCAGAGTGAAGGCTGAACTGAAGTCCACAAATAGGATAGTTGCATAAGTCCCAGGTCTGTTGAGGTGTTGCAGGATATAAAGCAGTCCCATGTTGACAGCATCATCCACAGACCTGTTTGCTCGGTAAGCAAATTGAAGGGGGTCTAGCAGGGGTCCAGTGATGTCCTTCAGGTAGGCCAAAACCAGTCTCTCAAATGACTTCATGGCCACAGACGTGAGAGCGACAGGTCTGAAGTCATTAAGTCTTTAATGACACAGTTTTTTTGAGGGGGGGGACCGGAATGATGGTGGAGCATTTGAAGCAGCAAGGAACTTCACACTGCTCCTGTGATCTATTGAAGATATGTGTGAAGGCAGGTGAGACACCGTCTGGGCCTGAAGCTTTCCTAGTCTTTTTTTTTTCCAGAAGACCCTACACACATCCTCCTCACAGATCATAAGTGCAGGATGAGTAGCAGGAGGGGAGAGGAGGGGGGTTCCAGGAGGTGTTGGTGTGTGTGAAGTGAAGATCAGAGCGGGGGAGGGGTGTGAGACTGGGCTTTTCAAACCTGCAGTAAAACACAATCAGTTCATCAGCCATTTGTTGATTCTCTACAGAGGGAGGGGGAGGGGTCTTATACTTGGTAACGCTTTTCAGGCCTTTCCACACAGATGCAGGATTGATGGCTGAAAACTGGTTTCTCTGCTATACAGAGTAGCTTCTTTTAGCCACCCTGATTTCCTTGGTCATTGTGTTTCTGGCCTGGTTGTACAATATTTTATCCCCACTTCTGTAAGCATCCTCTTTGGCATGATGAAGCTGTCTGAGTTTTACTGTAAACCATGGTTTATCGTTATTGAATTATAAAAATGTCCTAGTAGGGATACACTACCGTTCAAAAGTTTGGGGTCACTTGCCTGAAATGTTTCTCATGATCTTAAAAACCTTTTGATCTGAATGTGTATGCATAAATGTTTGAAATTAGTTTTGTAGACAAAAATGTAATTGTGCCAACATATTAATTTATTTAATTACAAAACTAAAATTTTATTTTAAAAAAAATAGTTTTTGAAGTGGATGACTTGGACCGAATAATTAAGAAAAGCAGCCACTAAGTGCCCAAAATATAGATGGGAACTCCTTCAGAATGGTTTAAAAAGTATCCCAGGGTGATACCTCAAGAAGTTGTTTGAGAAAATGTCAAGAGTACATTTCTGCAAAATCTAGGCAAAGTGTGGCCACTTTGAAGATGCTAAAATATAACACAGTTTTGATTTATTTTGGAATTTTTTTAGTCACAACATAATTCCCATATTTCCATTTCTATTATTCCATAGTTGTGATGACTTTACTATTATTCTAAAATGTGAATAAAAAAAAAAAAAAAATAAAGAATGAGTAAGTGACCCTAAACTTTTGAACGGTAGTGTACATATACAGTATTCTCAAAGAAACTGATATATGATGTCACAGTATCTGTGAGCTCGTCCAGGTTTGTGGCTGCAGCTTCAAAAACACTCCAATCAGTGCATTCAAAGCAGGCTTGTAGTTCCAGCTCTGCTTCATTAGTCCATCTCTTTACAGTCCATACTACAGGCTTAGCCAGATGAATACTGGGCAGTTGAGTCCTAAAGCCGCGTTGACGAAGCTTAGTGCACCGGCTCGCTTCCTTCACTTGCGTCTCTTGGAGCACTTGTAGAACACCTTCAACTAAGATGTCTAATAAAACGCCTGAATAATCAGTAACTGGCCAAAAATTATCAGGTATGCTCTTCCGAATATTCAGCAGTTCATTCCTGGTGAAACTTATCGGGAAAGAGTAACAAAAAACATGACAAACAAACAAAAGTAACAAAAACGCCAGAGAGCTCCACACCAAAGCTGCCATCCACGGCGCCATCTTGAAATAATATAAGTACTTATAAAAGAAGGACTGTGATGCTCATTAAATCATCTGCTTTTGTGTTCCACATAAGAAAGTCATACAGGTTTAGAATGACATTAGGGTGAGTAAATTATGACAGAATTTTCATTTTTGGGTGAACTTTTTCCTTTAATCACATAACTTCAATTGTGACTGGCTACATCTATCACCTTTGTCTCTGTTCTTTTAATCTTTGCAGTGTATTCTTTAGGTCTCCTACTTATTTGGTTTTCTGTCTGTTCTTATATCTCTAATGATATGCATGTTCACCGCATCTCTGTTTTTTTCCGTTTTTTTGTTCTCAGTATTTTCCTGTCTTTGTTTTATCTAGCTGCCTGTAAAACGAATTGCTCTCCATCCATCCTACTTTTTCTCGTTTGTTTCCTTCTCACTCACTCATAACCCTTGCTCTCTCTCTCCCTCAGTGGGCCTCAGTGTTGAGTCGTGTGGCACTGGAGCAGGAGCGGATGTTGCCGGTGATTCTTGACCAGTTGCGAAGCCCCACCGATGCAGAGCTCCGTTCTCTCACGGGTTTGCTGAGGAATCTCTCCCGACACAGCAAAAACAAAGCTGACATGGGTTAGTGAAAGACTTTGTGCCCTAGTGTCAGCCTACAGCTCTGTCTTTAATTTCATTTTTAAACACTCCAACTAAGGTTTCAATATTCTGCCAAACAAATGTCTAGCTCTGTCAAAACTTGAATAAAGTTATTGCAAAAATAGATAAGTATGAAAACTGCTATGACAACGGCTATATTTCTTTCTGTCTCAGCCTCTCTTTTTATAGACCACTGTTCACGATTCTCCCTCATTGCAGTCTGTAGGACGGATTTCTTACACATTGTTTTTACTCCAACTCATTCTCTTACTTCACTTCAACCCACATTCATACTTTCTTCAGTTCTTCAGTTCCCATCAGACTCATTTTTGTATCGCTGTACTGCCGCCCATTTCTCCCCACCCTGACCTCAACTATCTGCTCACACTGTAATTCACCCCCGCTGAGCCACAGCCACTTGGCGCCTCCTTCATTACACTACACATATATCACTTTGTTTCAATCTTCCTGTTTGGGTAATTCCAGCTATATTTGTTTTTGCACGTTATCCATAGCTACCAAAGTGGTAAACATTCTAGTGGCCAAACTCCCCAGTGACGGACATCAAAAAGACCCTTCTAGTGATGTGGTGGTCAACATTTGCGGGGTTCTCAACAATCTGGTTACAGCAAGCTCTGTGGCTGCAAGAGATATCACTTTCTTTGATGGACTTCCCAAGCTGGTCAGCATTAAGACATCCCATGACAACAGGTGATGCTATTTACTAAAGCTTTACTTTATTCTTTGAAGAGCCAAATGAAATAGCTTTTTGAGCAGTTTTCTTTCCTGTGTTGATGTTTTTCCTGTTAAAATAGGAAGCTGGGACAGGACATATGAAAGGGCTCATCTGTTTTTTGAATAACCAGTAGAAGGACATTTTATGGGATAAACTTTTGTATAAACAGTTTGCGTGCAATATGAGTCATCATTATTTCTGGCCTGTTTTCCCAGGAAGAGAAAGACTGTAAATTTGACATTTCTGTAACCTATATGCTAAATTCATTTTGTCAACTTTAAGGAGACAAGAGTGCATTCCTATGGCCTCAAAGCTAACAGACATAGACTAAAAGGCACACAAAAAGCCAATTTAGATTTCATGGGGTCTTTAATATTGTCATTGCTTCAGAGAACAAGACAAAAAAAAAAGCTTGCAAGTGTTGTTTTTATTCAGTATGTAAAAGATGCAAATAGCTTTATCTTACATTTGGGATATTCACAGAAAACACTGACACGTGCCTATTTGTGTCTCCATGACGTTCTACTAATTAACATGATACTAACTTAGCCACATTGAATCTGAATATCAGTCCCCATTCTTCACCATTACATTTTAATCAGTTGCATAGAATCTAATCCTAAACCTAATTTAAAAACAAATATAATCTTGATTTTAGGAAACTAACTTAGTCGCATTGATAGATTTAACTACTAATTTGTAATTCAATATTTTTATTTAAAGAAAACTTTATTTTAAGGGATCAGTTTTTAATTCTTGTGATGTTTGATGTGAAGCAAAAAGGCACAAATCATGTTTTATTTTTTTTTAAGGAAATGCCACGGGTTCTTAATACTCTTTTTCTTCAAATGTAATGTGTGATTTATTACAAGGTGCACTGAAACAGTGATTCTACAAGAACTTACTCAGCTATCAATTCAAATTATATGGATTCCAAATGTACTCTGTGGTGGGCTTAAAATAATGTAGCATATTATGGTAAGGTTTAGGATTAGGGTAAGAAAGAGTGAATAACTATTGAAATACAACTAATTTGAATATCGGAAGGTCACATCACCCTCTACTGGTCCCTCAGTATACACAATAAGGTGGTTATGGCCATGGTACTTTGGGCCTGCGGTAGAAAAATATGATTACTGCTGAGGTTCAGCTCAGTTTAGCTCTAACATTTTCAAATGAAATAATTAAATGACCCTGGAATTGTTTATACAAATGGCATTTCCTGAGAATGCCTCATTTATACTGGACCTCACCTACCAGCTTTCATACAAGCTAGTTGTAATACAGCCTACATGCTGTTTCATTATTTAGATGTTTAATCAAGAGCACAATGTCCCAGCATTGGTTCTCATGTTTCTACCTTCCTATTCTGTCTTAGTCCTGGGAAGCTGAAAGCGGCCAGGGCTGCCTCCACCGTTCTGTGCAACATGTTTCAGTACAGCAAACTCCACAGAGACTACAAACAGGTGAGTCTCAGTTTCCAGCCCAATTAAAAGCACAAATAATTTTACAGGTCACAGTAGCAAGTAGTAGACTTGAGATAAAAGCCTATCCGTGATAATCTTTTATGATCTGACACTTCTGAAAATGGATCCTTTGTAGTCCTCAGAATTTGCACTGAAGAGTTTTGTGTGAACTTTGTTTATGTATTTGCTTACTATCAGTCTTTATGGCCAATGGTTATCTATTTTTATTATGGTATAAGTCAATAAATGTGGGCGTTAACAGTGTGTGAATAGGCACTATAGACGTTTACAGTGTATGAAGAGGTGAATTCTATGTATCTGCAGTTATTTCAGTTAAACAACGTGATGTCCACGTGTGTGATATCATCTCTTTCAGTCAGTTATATAACTGAGGTAGACAAATGTTTAACCAGTACCCATTACTGAATACCGGACATGATCCTGTTTACAGAGGTTGATCTATCGCGGTGGCATCGGGTGGCAAATGCCACCCTAAGAAAAAGCATTACCACCCCAGCATTAGTATCCCGATGTATAGAAAATAAATGTACATTGTGTAGGGGTTTATTCATTTCGAATTGCCTTAACCGAGCCCACAACACAGACCTATTGAGTGAGAGACCACAGCAGCGGCCGATCGCATAATAGATTACATCAGCGCCCAATCGTGTGATAGATTACATCAGTGGCGCGTATATAGTATTTGAGCGTTCACGGCGTGGGTTGACCCACGCACATCACAACAATGACAACATGGACAGATACATGAAAAAAAAAGAGGTAAAAGATTAACATCTGTTGTTTCCAAGTCGTCACTGAATGATTATTAAACACATCGCTTTCAATTATGGGTGCAGACGGATGAGACATGTCCTCAACATTTTTTGAAATCGATTTTGTCGTGTATAATCCAGTTGAAACATCTCCAGTTCTTGAGTAGGAGTTTCTATTTCATCTGATCTGTTTGTGTGTTTGACTGGCAATCCGGTGTTGGATTGTGTAATTTTGAATGTTATGATGAGTGTTGTTGCGGCAGTTATCAGTGTCGTTCAGTGTCAGCAGGTTTTCCACAGCTCGTGCTCTTTTCCGGTGGAATAGAAAAGCAAAATGTGTTCCATATCTCTGATGTACAGATGCAGATGCAATCTTGGCTTATTATATATAAAAAGTTATATTTGGGCGAAATTATATGCATTACAAACAAATCAACATATCAAAAATGTCATCAGGCATCAGATAGCCATCTAGACTGTGCGTGGGGTCCTATAGGTTGCCATGGAAACGTACGTAGTACTTTGACAACTGAGGGGAAAATTATAAGTGCTTTTTTGTATATGAACGGATTGGATGAAAAAAACAAACATCAGCCATTAAGTTATCTCCTCGTAAACACCTTTTTATTAAAAGTGTGCATTAGTGTCTGAACTGAACATATTTAGTTTAGCCTGGAATACCTGTAACTGCAGGTGGCTCCCTCTCCTCTTGCAGTCACTTGACTATATGCTTACGGATGGCAACAGGATCCAGCGTGCAAGGGGTTGGATTCCATCAAGTCAGATTGTTGTTGATACGTTGCGTTGTTGAGCAGAGTGACACAGTAAACAAACATCAGTTTTGAAGTGCATTCTGTGTGTGGGTCTTTTAATGTGTGTCAGGCAGAACATCATATCTTAAATTTGAGCCACTGTGCCTTTTCAGTACAAAGCAACCGGGCTTCACACCAGCTGTATTTCCTACAGACGCCTTTTAAAAATCATGTGGAGAGCGACTAGTTGACTACAGCCTGACAGCATCGATTATGTTAGTTGTAGCAAACTAGTCTATGCAACCCCTAGGGCGAATTAGAACCCGGAACCTCAAAAAACTTGATGCAAAAAGTCACCACCAGACCAGTCAGTCATGTTCTTAAAGTGCTTATCTATGAGTTCATCTACTGAATAACAAAATCCCAAGGCTGATAGTGGCAGTTGTAGAGATGAAATTACTATATGATATGAAATATTTATTTGAGTGCTTGAATCGGTCAGAATGACTGTTTATCAAAACAGGTAATTTAAAAGAATCTTTTACTGGGCGCAACATAATTAATAGTTTCGCAGCACTTCACCCCACAGTACAATTGTCATACAGTTTTTATTTTATTAGGCTTAACTTTGTGTTAATGTTTGCTTTCAAATGGCTTATTTCAACTGTTACAAAGGTGATAGGACTACAGGACTTTATAAGCAGAATAACATGGGATATGCATGCACTCTCCATCCATGGGTACACTTAACAAAATAAAACAATTTGGCCTTCATAAGGTGACTTTTAATTCAGACTGCCAGTTCTATAAGTCAGGCTAAGGAACATTTCAAATTTTTTAATGTGTTTAATAGAGATTTAATAGAGATTGATTGGTACCTTAATCCTTGGGCTTAGGCATGGGCGCTTGCTTTGTTGTTGCCACCCTTAAAAGTCTTTATGCCACCCTCTTGCCACCCCATGAAAAAATTTTAGATCCGCCCCTAACTGTTTAACATGATATGTCCCAGCTGTGAATGGGCTTTGAACTGATTTTTAACTTGCATGGTTGCCAGTCAATGTCATTTATATGGCTTTATTGTATTGAATAGTTATTGCTTAGTTTTACAGAGCTACGCAGACTTTTTACTGTCACCATTAAAATCGGCATAATGTCTTGCAGCTTACTCTGGTCAAGAACTGCCCACTTAGACCGGAAAAGACTGACTGACATGTTATGTGTTCTATAAATCTGAAATGTATGATACCACAATAATAAACCAGAATGAAAACATCTTAATCAAGTAATGCCACAGCAATTTCCCTGAATGGCTTTCAGAAAACATTGAAATAAATTCTGGTCACCCAAAAGGAACAAGTACCAATTATTTCAAAGATATAGCTCAGAAAACAAAGCAGTTTTCACTCCTGGCTGGATATTTAGTTTCATTGCTATTAAGTGTTGCGAAAAAAAAAAAGAAAAAACTTCTGGTAACACTTTCTATGAAGCCCATATTTATAATGCATTGTAAAAGCATTATACATGCATTATACTGTATTCTAATGTTTCATAATACACCTTATAATAAGTTATAACTTCTCACAAATAATTATAACTACAATTATAATACATTATAAGACTTCTGTTCATAGTTATACTTAAGAGTATAATATATAACACAAGCAACATCTGATTTTAAGGCAGCAGAAGCTAATAAAGTTAATCATAAAAGTGCTGTCATGCAAAAGCAGCATAGTTTAAACAGTCAAAAGGCTTTATGACATGATCATATTAAAAGTGGTCTGTACCTGCTTTAATTAAAGTTACAAAAGCAATATCTTCTTATAAACAGCCATAACATAAACTTGTAACATACAGTACATTACAAGTCAAACTTATACAATGGAAGTTATGTATAAAATAAGTCTCCAAATAAGATTCAAAAACATTCCAGTACAGAAGTAGTTTGATTTTTTTATTTTATTATTATTATTATTATTATTAGTATTATTGGGTATGTTTACACCCAAGAAGATTGGCTACATGTGTGATCAACGTACATATTTCTTTTTTTTTTTTTTTCTGGAGAGAGTTTTTTTTAATATATTTTAATCTTGTAGCTTTACAAGTGTTTTTCGCAATATCTCAAAATTTACATTGAATGGGTGTAATTTTGTATTTTGCGCATGTGTAATGTATATAATTTCCAGCATGAGTTGTAAAATATCTTATGGATGTTTATAAAAAGACATTGATTTTGTCACTTTACTTAAAGCATACCTATAATATAGATTACAGATTTGGGCGGGGCGATATGACAATATATATCGTGGCGACAAAATAAAGTGTCAATCGATATTGTGTATATCGCAATATGTAAATATCCATGTGTACAGCATGGGCTTATCTATCAGTGGGCAGAGCTTCACGTAAGACAGAAAGAATTTAAGAAAACATCGACAGGGTTTAAAAAATATTCAGTGGCCACCCAAGCAACTTCAGTTACATTAATCTCACTTTTGGTGCTTCATAAGTGCTTAATATGCTTCCCGGATACGCACATCTGTGTTTCATGTGAGCGTCGTGTGCTCTGCCTCTGGAGCATGCAAGTGCGGGCGAGTCCAGCATACTTCCTGATTTTTACTGGAGAGCGCAGAGCAGGATCACAAGTGCTACTTAATCATTTTTGACCTAGAAAAAACCCTAATGGAGAAAGAAATCTCCACAGAATGGGACGTCTCCTAAACAAGTCAAGAAAATGAAGAGGAGCTTGTTATTAAAATGGGTTCGACATCTGTGGTGTAGGTTCAAAAAACCCAACACGGAGCAGAAAAATCGAATATGCAAACTGTGACGCACGACGATAATCACCCGTAATAAAAGTAATACAAATTTGTTTACCTCAAAATGAAGCAAGCAAAAGAATATTATTAAAGCCAAAAGATGCGGCTTTAATTTGATTTTATTGTTTTCAAGAAGTGTTTATATTTATTTGATATTTATTTTCTGCAAGAAGTTTTTACATTATTTTGGAAATTTGGAAAGTGTTTATTTTTGTTGCTTTTAATTTTTTTCTTCTTCTTTTTTTTAACTTGTATATTATTCTCTATATTGTATTGCTTTGGGAAGATCTCGAGTTTCAACATATCAGAATGAAATTTAGCATTATGGTAAGAATAATTTAAAACAAAGTTGTTGATTTTTTTTGTTTGTTTTTTTTTTTTACTTTTGACTATTGTCATGCTCCGAATAAAGAGAAAATTATATAAGAGGAAATATTTTAAAAGTATTTAATTCACTGACAGAATTACCCCCAAAAAATAGACATAAAAATATGGTTATTTAATAAACAATTTTTACCCCCCAAAAATATTTACTACATCGTGATATATATCATTATTGTGATATAAAATTACTTATATCGTGATATAATATTTTGGTCATATCATCCACCCCTATTACAAATACTGTATATATAATACATTATAACTTCTGCAGATGAAACTGGATGTTGCTGGTGTTATAATGCATTATACTCTAAGGTATAACTATGAATAGGTAAGTATAATAATGTAATATTTATGAGAAGTTATAACATATTATATGGTGTATTATGAGACATTACTAATGCATTATAGTGCCTTTACAATGCATTATAAATATGGGCTTCATAGAAAGTGTTACCAAACTTGTCCCCAAATATTGTCCAAAGATTTTCTACCTCACAAATTTTGGCAAATCCAGTGATTAATTCTTCCTCTGAAGAATTGAGGGGTACAGTCATATCAGTAACCTTATAAAAGCTGTTTTACATGGAGAGGGTCTTCTTATGGGGGCTGCCATGTTAGGCTCACATGACCAGCCGAATACTATTCACTTAATTTTAGTATCTGCCTTGTTATTTGACACATTCACACATGGATCAAATCGATCATGGCTGATTGTGAGTAGTGAATTTCTACAATGGCATCGGTAACTGAAAACGATTGTGTTTGAATGATGCTGCATGCCCCTAGGTGTCAGTGTAAGTCCAAGACGACATAAACAAAGAATGACTTAGTGCACCTTTAAAGACTGATTATGTGAATCGTGTACCTCATGTTCTGCGGCCCAAATGGCACTGGTCAGACAGGTGATCTGTGTGGAATATGACAGTGGAATGCAGGAGGTTCTTTTTTATTACCTTTTTTAAAGCCGAGTCCTTTTATTTCCATTTTACTTTCAGATAATATGAACCAATATATTTTTGACTATATGACTATTATCTTGAATTTCACTTGATTAACAAATAAGCATGACCAGTTGCTGCTGAGAATAACAATGCCAAGGCCTAAGTTCTATTTCAGTGATGACAACCAAAAAAGGTGTTATAATATACAGTATATGACAAATTGGTAGGTTTGGTTTTGGTGGATGCAGTACAAAGACTTGCTACTACAAGAACATACATAAGACATGCTGCATCAAACATGTAGAACATGCTGCTGCTGCACAATTAGACTACATACAATCCCGGTGAAGCAGATTTAGACAAGTGGTGCTGAGGAGGAGGAAGGTTTCAAAGATAAATCTCATAGCACACTGCAGTGAAACATAACATTTCTCTTTTCTGTGTTCTTTATTTTACAGAAAGGGTTCACAAAGCGAGATTTCACTGATGCAACCATCTAATCTGTGTCCATAATTCAGTACTAAACAACTCAAAGGACAAGATGGCAATAGACACCTATAGGATTTTTCCTGCCTTTACCACCAGTACCCAAGGGTCCACCAAAGTCACAAAGGGAATGCAACCAGCCTCTCTCATCCACAGTGAAGCAGCGGAGAGAATGAAGTTTTTACTAGAGTATAAATTTGAGTTTGCAACACCCTTGAGTATTATGAATGCCAGAGATGTAGAGGAATGCTTGCAGAGCTCAACATCTAACAGCCAGACCCAGATGCGTGTGTGTGTCTTGGTTGAATTAATTACATAAACCTTTAGGTCTGGGAGAGGGCAACATATTGAAATGAAATGTTAGCTCCCATTAGTTCATTGCAGCAACTCATTACTTTGAACAATTCAAAGACTAATTATTTGACCAAATCCTGCTTCTTTTGCATAGATTGGATGATGAAGCTTATCAGTCTTATCCTAAGTTTTGATTTTGCTAAATACTTTTGTAGGAGCTCACAATTAAAGAGTCAGATTTGCTCATATGGTTTATTAATAAATGTCTTTGTTTTTCATATATCAACGCTAGTTCAACAGTTTTATTGGCACTGGAGTGCAAAAGAGTTAACACATTGTGTGACATCTGAATAACCTTTCAAGCTGAATATTATGAAAGCACAAATAGAATACAGTCAGTGCCTTTGGGAAACAAAAAATAGAAATGCATATTTGGACATTTGCATTCATGAGTCATAAGTCAATTCCATTCATGAGCATTGTATAGGAATTCACTACATTGTTGTGTGCCAGATATAATGAATGCATTAAACCAATAACCACAAATCATCTTGATATAATATGGTAACATTCTTTTAAAAACTAAGCTTTGTGTGCAATGTGCATTCAATCAAACTTACTGTCTACTTTACCAAACATCATTCACACATTAACTAAATAGCTTTTTTTTCTGTCTCTATTAAACGTTTTTCCCAATTTTGTGTGTTTTGGCCTACACTTATTGCATTTATGTCCTCCACACTTTTTTTTGTTCCCAGACACTCCCTCTCCCTGTTCATCAACATCATTGTTTAATCAATTTCTGCATTCCAGCATATTCTTAAATCCTTTGTGGTGTTTATTAAAGAAAATAAAGACTATTCACAATAGATTCTCTTAACCTCTCCAGGCTATGACCTGCCATGAAAAACTGCTGAGAACAGCCTTGTGTATGCATACATAACTCATTTGTTAGTGTGTGTGTATTTTCTGAGGGAAATGGCCGATAGGTTGGAAGGCATTAGGGGTCAGTGTACGATTGTTGTGGTTGGCTGTTAGTTGAGTGTATGGGAGTAACAGCTAATCAAAAACAGCTCCCTCTTCAAGATAGGGAAAGAACTGTGAAAGGCTGGAATAACTTTTTCTCAAGAAGTTATGGAGACAGAAAATTGTAAAGAGAGGGAGGGTGGAATAGAGAAAAAAACCAAACATGATATGTTTTGTATCTTAAAAAAAAAAAAAAAAACATCGGTAAAACTTTACAATAAGGTTCCATTCTTTAACATTAGTTAATGTATTAGGTACTGTGAACTAACAATTAACAATACAGCATTTATTCATCTTTGTTAATGTTAGTTAATAAAAATTCAATTGGTCATTGTTTGTTCAAGTTAGTTCATTAACTAATGTAAACTAATACAACTTTTGATTTTAAAAATGTAT